>NC_080166.1:2983194-3043554 GCF_950295315.1 Erinaceus europaeus
TGTGTGTGTGTGTGAGTGTGAGTGTATGTGTGTGTGAGTGTGAGTATGTGTGAGTGTGTGTGTGAGTGTGTGTATGTGTGAGTGTATGTGTGAGTGTGTGTGTGAGTGTATGTGTGAGTGTGTGTGAGTGTGTATGTGGTGTGTGTATGTGGTGTGATGTGGTATGTGTATGTGGTGTGTGTATGTGGTGTGATGTGGTATATGTATGTGGTGTGTGGGGTGTGTGAGTGTGTGTGTGTGAGTGTCAGTGTGTGTGTGAGTGTGTGTGAGTGAGTGTGTGTGTGTGTGAGTGTGTGTGAGGTGTGTGTGTGTGTGTGAGTGTGGGGTGTGTGAGTGTGAGTGTGTGTGTGTGAGTGTGAGTTTGTGTGTGTGGTGTGTGTATGTGGTGTGATGTGGTGTGTGGGGTGTATGTGTGTGTGTGTGTGTGTGTGTGTGTGTGTGTGTGTGTGGTGTGTGTGGTGTGTGTGGAGTGTGTGTGAGGGCTAAGAGATAAATGCACTCGCATCTCTCCCAGGAACTGTCCCCTCCACCCACCCACCCTTTAAGATAGACAGAGACAGACAGACACACAGTGAGGGAGAGACACCGTCACACACACTAATGCTCAGTTCTGGTATGGGACGTCCTCAAACCCAAGTCCTCAAAGACAGTAGCTAGACTGTCCCAGTCCTGCCACCGTCCTCAGGGATAACAAATAAACAAGCACGTCTACACAGAACAGGTTTAGATAAGGGGAGGAGGAGGAGGAGGAGGAGGGGGAGGGGTGGGGGAGGGGGAGGAGGGGGAGGAAGAGGAGGAAGAGGAGGAAAAGAAGGAGGAGGAGGAGGAGGAGGGGGAGGGGTGGGGGAGGGGGAGGAGGGGGAGGAAGAGGAGGAAGAGGAGGAAAAGAAGGAGGAGGAGGAGGAGGGCCGCCCACACCGCCCTGCAGCTCTTGCTCTCCGCTGCCCGCCCTGCAGCCGTGACCGGGACCAGCACCCCGCCGCCTGCTACCTGATGTCCCTGACCGTCGCCCTCTTCATGGGGTCCACCTGCAGCATGTGCTTCAGCAGGCTGGTGACGGAGGGGTTGAGGTACTGGGGGGTGTAGAAGACGCCGTCGCAGATCTTCTTAAACAGGGTGGGCACGTGGTCGTCGTCAAAGGGCAGCGTCCCGCAGAGCAGGGCGTACAGGATGACCCCGCTGCTCCAGATGTCCACCTCTGGGCCCGCGTACAACCTGCAAGAGGCAGGACCCGCTGCGTGACTTAGGAGCCGGACGGTCCCCCGCGACTATGAAACAGACGCGCTTCAGGGAGATGACTCGGCAGCCTGCGACCCCTGCTGCCGCCCACTTCCCACAGAGGCTCCGAAAACACGCCGCGGGCCTGGGACCCGCTGGGGTGCTGCCCCGGAGCTCTCTGGGGAGGGGGCGTGCGGGACAGAGGAAGGCGAGGGCCAGGCCGGCGGACCAGGTCTCCTGCACACGTCTGTCACGGGAAGATGAGAGGCTGAAACTGAGTGACGACGACTGTGTTATAAACCACTAACCCCCCCCACACACACACACCAGCCTCCATGAAGAAAAAATCATTCCATCAAACTAAAAAGCTTCTTCACAGTCAAAGGAACTCGCGCCAAAACAGAAAGACATACTTCTGAGAGAGAGAGAGCTCTCCATGCCATACACCAGACAAAGGGTTAAGAACTGAAATACATAAATGAGTCAGAGAAAGAAAAAGAAAACTAAAAAGTATGGAGAGGACATGGGCAGAATTTTCACTAAAGACAATCCAGAACTGGGGGAGACAGCGTGATGGTTCTGCAAAGAGACTCTCGTGCCCGAGGCTCCAAAGTCCCAGGTTTAATTCCCTGCACGACCAGAAGCCAGAGCAGAGCAGGGCTTTGGTTAAGAAAAAAAAAAAAAAAAAGGAAAAGCAAAGAAAGCCGTATATGTATACACAATGAAATATTACTCAGCTGTGAGAAATGGCAAAATATTCTCCTTTTCTATCTAGAAGAACTAAGTGGAACTCAGACTGGAGTTGGTGTATTGCTCCAAATAAAAGGCTCTGGGTGGCGGTTGGGGGAGGGTCAGGTCCTGGAACTTGATGGCTGATGACCTAGTGGGGGTTGGAAAACCGGGAAATGTTACACATGTACAAACTACTGTATTTCACTGTCGACTGTAAAACATGAATCCTCTAACAAAGAAACTAAAAAAAAAAAAAAAAAAAAAAATCAGAACTAAGTTAATTAATGAACCCACTAATGAAGCCAGAAGAAGGATGAACACCAGGTATCACTTACAGGTAGGACTAAAGCCTCGGGAGAAGAGAGAAAGGCAGAACAAAGCTTGGGCTGGGTGGATATTTACTTACAGCAGCAAAACAGGGGAGGTGGAGAATGAGAGTGCTGGATACCCAGTGCAGGGTGACCCAGAGGAATGGGGCTGGCGGAGTGATGGGAGCGGCACTAACACCCACTGCGGGAGGTGAAGAGGCTGTGGCTTTGCGTCAACAACTGTCCTCTAAATGATTACTTCCCTCTACAAAATGACAGAGGAGAGGAGAGGAGAGGAGAGGAGGGGAGGGGAGGGGAGGGGAGGGGAGGGGAGAGGAGAGGAGGGGAGAGGAGAGGAGAGAGGGGAGAGGGGAGAGAAAGGAAGAAATGTACGGAGAAGGGGAGGGGGAGAGAGATGAGAGGGAAAGGGCAAGGCTAAAAGGGAGAGGAGGGAGAGGAGGAAGAGAGAGGGGACAGAGAGAGAGGAGAGAGAGAGCGAGGAGCGAGTGAGGAGAGAGGGAGAGAGGGAGAGCAGGAGGGAAGAAAATCAAGCAGCAGCAGGAAGCCCACAGGAGCTGACATTCTCCCTTTTTCTGTTTCGGGCCAATTCCATTCTCCTTAGAGCAGAAACAGAGCGCTCCACCAAGAGGTCTTTCTGTTTGCCCTTGGCTTTGAAGCTCTAACGGCACTACCATTTCAGTGGAATTTTCAGTTTCCAAAACTGCCCACTAGTTTTCACTGTTTTAAGTCCTGGAAGTGCACCACACCCAGAAGCGCCCGCCACTCCCGGGGGCTCGAACCGTTATTTATTTATTAATGAGAAACACAGGAGGAGAGAGAAAGAGCCAGACATCACTCTGGTCCATGTGCTGCCAGGGATTGAACTCAGGACCTCATGCTTGATCCACTGGGCCACCTCCTGGACCACTTATTTCATCTTTATTTGACACCAGACCACCACTCAGCTCTAGCTTATGGTGGTGCAGGAAAAACTGAACCTGGGGGCGTCCGGCGGTAGCGCAGCGGGTTAAGTGCACGTGGCACAAAGTACAAGGACCAGCGTAAGGATCCTGGTTCGAGCCTCGGCTCCCCACCTGCAGGGGAGTCGCTTCACAGGCGGTGAAGCAGGTCTGCAGGTGTCTATCTTTCTCTCCCCCTCTCTGTCTTTCTCCCCTCTCTCCATTTCTCTCTGTCTTCAATTTCTTCCACCAAGGAAAAAAGACTCAAATAATGACTTTGATAAAATGCTGTGTTTTCAAACCAGCATTTTCCTCTGAAACTGGAGTCCAGGTAACTGTATTATCCTTAAAACTTTCTTGCCAGGCAAAGTCTTAAATTTCCTGTCTTACATTCAAGTTAAGATTGACCACGCAGACCAAGAAAACTCAGGGGGAAAGACGACACGAGCAGGCGGGTGTGGGCCGCCAGGCCTACCTTCCTGAGATGACTTCTGGGGCCGCATAGTTGGGGGAACCACAGCTGGTCCGTAAGAACTCTCCGTCTGACATCATGTTTGAGAGGCCTGAAAACATGTGCAACACATGAGCACTTGGGACTCCCTGAGGAAGTGACTAAGAGCCCAACTCCACTGGACAACGAAGCTGGGTCTTTGCAGTAATAAATGCCTCTCGTCTTTGCCTCAACGTACGTTTGCACGCTCGATGGCCTTGGCCACTGCGGTCGACAACCTAGGATCTAGTTTAAGTGTTAAAGCTGAGGCATTCCTAGGTGCATGTTCAGTCTTTCTTACGGGAATGGAGAGCATGCTTAGATATGCCGACACAGAAACTATTGGCGAAAATCAGAACAGACAAGAATTAAAATGCCAAGTTTCCATTAAGCCCCACTGTGATTTCTTTTCTCTTTCTTTCTTTCTTTCTTTCTTTCTTTCTTTCTTTCTTTTTCCCCTTTCAGATTAGAAGATCCAGCCCTGCTAAAGCAATCACAGGCAGGATTTAAAATTCAAGAGACCTAGCAGCTTTTTTTCACAGCAATAATACTTGCTAATTTTTTTTTTTATTGTTGTAGTTACATTGTTGTTGTTGATGTCGTCATTGTTGGATAGGACAGAGAGAAATGGAGAGAGGAGGGGAAGACAGAGAGGGGGAAAGATAAGACACCTGCAGACCTGCTTCACTGCTTGTGAAGCGACTCCCCTGCAGGTGGGGAGCCGGGGGCTCGAACCGGGATCCTTACGCCGGTCCTTGTGCTTTGCGCCACGTGCACTTAATCCACTGCGCTACCGCCCGACTCCCTACTTGCTAATTTTTAAGTTGGTTATTTTATATGACCCATGAATGATGTTACAAATATCCAAATGGACAAAAAAAAATAACTCAAGGTTTCTCTCCCCTGATTTGGTCAGACAGGGAGAGAGAGGGCCACGGCACACTTGGTAGGGCATACGTACTCAGTACCTAAGAATGCAGGTTCAGGCCCCCTCTGGCCTCCATCAGCAGGGCCCAAGCAATGAAACAGTGTCACAGGTCAGTCAGTCCAGCTCTCCCTCTCCCTGCCCATTTCTCTCTGTCTCTATCCAGGTCTTTGGACTGCCTATCTCTTTCCCTTCCTCTCAACTTCTGTCTCTATTCAAAAAAAAAATTTTTTTTAATTATAAAGTCAGGGCGGGAGTAGACAGCAGCAAGGTTATACAGACTCTCATGCCTGAGACACCAAAGTCCCACCAGGTTCAATCCCCCGCACCACCATAAGCCAGAGCTGAGCAGTGCCCTGGTAAAATAAAATAAAAAAGAAGTTTGTTTATATATATATATATATATATATATATATATATATATATATATATATATAGTTAGTAATTAAAAGAGAGAGACTGGTGTATTGCACCAAAGTAAAAGACTCTGGGGTGGGGAGGGGTCAGGTCCAGGAACATGACGGCTGAGGAAGGACCTAGAAGGGGTTGTGTTGTTATGTGGAAAATTGAGAAACGTTACAGATGTACAGTCTACTGTATTTTACTGTTAACTGTAAACCATTAAACCTCCCACTAAAGGAGAGAGAGAGAGAGAGAGAGAGAGACTGAAGGACCACAGCACTGCCCCGCCAGTCAGGAAGCTTCCTCTCTGCACAGTGGCCCACCTGGCGGCCTGCGGCGCGTGCACATAACACGCGTGTCCCTGTGGGGAAGCTCCTTCCAGGCCTGAAATCACACTTTTCTAGTATTTTTTGTAGTATTTAGAATGATCTGCATTTCAGTCTCGTCATACCATTGGCATTCTGGCTTTCCGAGTGTCAGTGATTCCCTCCTAGTCTCTCCCAAGTGTCTCGCACTTGATCAAGAGAGCACCGTGGAACGACAGTCACTGGATGATGTCTCTGATGCTACCGACTTGTTATGAAACTCAGTTGTACAGATAAATATAAAAGGGAGGAGTCAGGCGGTAGCGCTGCGGGTTAAGCACACGTAGCGCAAAGCGCAGGGACCGGCATAAGGATCCCGGTTCGAGCCCCCGGTTCCCCCACCTGCAGGGGGGTCACTTCCCAGGCGGTGAAGCAGGTCTGCAGGTGTCTGTCTTTCTCTCCCCCTCTGTCTTCCCCTCCTCTCTCCATTTCTCTCTGTCCTATCCAACAATGACGACATCAATAATAACAACTATAACAATAAAAAGAAAAGATATAAAAATGTACCACCAGACGGTGGCGCCCCCAGGCTAAGCACACAGACTACAGTTGACAATGTCCCCGCCTGCAGGGGGAAAGCTTCCCAAGGGGTGAAGCAGGGCTGCAGGTGTCTCTCTGTCTCTCTCCCTCTCTATCTCCCCCACCCCTCTTGATCTCTGTCTTTATCCAATAGTAAACAAGTAAATAAATAAAGAAGATCTAAAAGTAGTTTTGAGGGGAAAAAAAAGTTTTTGTGTATTCCTGGGCAAAATATGAAGAAATATGATTCCTACCGATGTTCCCAGAAACGTAGTGAACACACAGAAGCCCAGCGGCCCCCTTACCGAAGTCAGCGATCTTAGCGTTCATGTGGGCGTCCAGCAGGACATTCTCGGGCTTCAGGTCTCTGTGAACCACCATGTGCCGGTGGCAGTAGTCCACGCCAGAAAGGATTTGCTGAAACAGACGTCGACTCTCCTTTTCATCCAGCTAAGAAAAGGAGAGAGGCATCTTAATGATGGAGAGATTCCTCCACCTGGCGTTCTCCGACATACAAAACCGTCACGGTGCATCAGCCCTTTGAAGGGACGCACTGGATCGACCTTCTCGTGGTGCATCCCGTGAGTCCCCATTCATTGGGGAAACTGACGATCCTTCCTGGCCGACTGAATCCACATGGATCCCAGTCACTTTCAAAGCCAGCAACAAGCAGCTCCTGACAGCTTTCAACCTGACGCTGTTGACTGGCTACGGAAGAAGGGCAAACGTTAGAAGAAGAAGAAGCCCTTTGAAATGAAGCTCACTCGTGAGGGCCTTGAGACCCGGCGGGAGACACAGCAGCACAGAAGGGAAGAGCTGACAAGGTCCAGAAACCAAAGCACTCGCCAGCTTCTGCCTCGACCACTCAGGACTGCATGTGACAGTCTGCTTCCTCCCAGATGCCGGAGCAGATTCAAGTTTGACCATTACCTGAAAGGAGGCTCGCTTTCTCCTGTAATTTGGAAAATGTTTAGCCAGTCCTTGAAGGGATATTGACTGAGTACTGACAATTTCCCGTACACTGTTTAGATGACCGCCAGATGACGGGGAGTACAAGAGATCCTCATCGGGTTGATGCAAATAGACAGTAACTGAACAGTCAAGGAGGGACAGCGCTTTGAAGAAAAATAAAGGGAGGGGGTGGGGGACACAGGATAATGGCTCTGCAAAGGGACTCTCAGGCCTGAGGCTCCAAAGTCCCAGGTTCAATCCCTGTGCACCACCACAAGCCAGAGCTGAGCAGAGCTCTGGTGTAAAAAAATATGTATGTAAAAATAAAACAAGGGAGGTAATTAAGGATTTGTGTCGGGATGCAAGGACTATGTTAGATTACTTGAGAAAGTCATACTTGAGCATTGCTAATGAATCAGTAGACAACAGGCAGTTTTAGGTCCTAAAATACACATTTCAACAAAAGAACAAACTAACTTTCTGAGCTATGAAATATGTGAAGGGCCAGGGAGACGGCATAATGGTTATGCAAAACACGACTTTCGTGCCTGAGACTCCAAGGCCTTAAATTCAGTCCCCAGCACCACCATGAGGAAGAGCTGAGCAGTGCTCTGGTATCTCTCTTTTCTCTCTCTTTCTCTCCCCCCCCCAAGTTTCTGTATTTCTCATTAAAGTAAAATACAATAAAGCGTCTATTTTAAAATAAAATAAGCCTATATCTCATCTTTCATCAGCTTATTGAAAAGCCGTATCTCTTTGAGAACCTATTTGTTTATTTACTTGATGAGAGAGTAAGACAAGACTCCACAGAGCGACTCAGCACCGGTGGTCCCAGAGGTCAACCCTGAGGCCTGGCCCAGGCAGGTCAGGACCTCTGCCCCCCAGAAGCTCCCCTATGCAGCTGTATTTACCGCTTTCGTATTTTCTTTCCACTTATCATTACTTCCTGACATCTGTCTGTGCTGACTACTGCTTAAGCATGCCCACTCCTAAGGAGACATTTAATAAGAATGACAGACAGAGAAGTCATACTTGATTTTAAAAAGCTATTGGTCCTCTAGGCAAATAACTATAGTGTGCAAGCCTCTAAGAGTGGTCACAAACTAACATTCTCTTTCATTTATGTTGTCTCCTTGTCACGGACTGGATGGAGTCAGAGAGAAATTAGGGGGAGGGAGGGGAGACGGAGAAGAGAGAGCGGTGCTGTGTCACTGCTTAAGAAGTTGCTCCCTGCAGGCGGGCAGACTCCACGTTCTAGACCTGGATTGCCACACGTGAAGTGGCACGGATAATCACAGGAGAAAAGGGTAAACTAGGAATTTTTTTAGATAAAATGAAATAGGCTTCCTCTCGAGAAAATGCCTATCCGTCTAGTACCTATATTTCTACAAGTATGGGTTCATTTTTAATAACTTTGTATCAAATATGGTAAATGAAGGAGGAGTATGTGTTCTAAATCTGAAGAGAGAGCAAATGACTCAGCAAAAGGAGGTAAAGAAAATAAGCCGTAAAAATTAAAATTCCAGAGTCAGGCGGTAGCGCAGCGGGTTAAGCGCATGTGGCGCAAAGTGCAAGGACCGGCGTAAGGATCCTAGTTCGAGCCCCCGGCTCCCCACCTGCAGGGGAGTCGTTTCACAGGCGGTGGAGCAGGTCTGCAGGTGTCTGTCTTTCTCTCCCCCTCTCTGTCTTCCCCTCCTCTCTCCATTTCTCTCTGTCCTATCCAACAACAGCAGCTATAACAACAACAATAATAACAACAGCTATAAACAACAAGGGCAACAAAGAAAGGGAAGAGGTGGCCTCCAGGAGCAGTGGATTCGTAGTGCAGGCACCGAGCCCCAGCAATAACCCTGGAGGCAAATAAATAAATAAATAAGTAAAAATTCTACTACATTAATAACTGTGGTATAAAATGCTAAGAAAAAGAAGTATACAGAGGAAGATGGGACAAATCCAAGCACGCTTCTAGTTAAATAGACTGAGCTGAAACCTTTCTATTCTAAAATGACATTAGCCTACCAAGACTTTTCAAAAGAGCAAGAGAAAGATATGAGGAGTCCTTGGCTAGAGTGGGAGGCGCTCAGCCAGCCTGAGAAGCAAAGCTAAGCCCACACGGACGAGACCTGGAGACCTGGAGACTGGAGACCGACCACAAGCCGTCTGCGTGAGATCCTGGGATGGCTTGGAAACCGGGAAGGCTGGGGGTTTCTGAAGTCTGAGGTTAGAGAGGGACAAACAGGACAAAAGGCTGAAGCTGTAGTTAAAACTCACCCCTACTAGCGGATAAAATCTGTGGTGATGGGGGTCGGGCGGTAGCGCAGTGGGTTAAGCACACCTGGCGCCAAGCACAAGGACCGGCATAAGGATCCCGGTTCGAGCCCCCGGTTCCCCACCTACGGGGGAGTCGCTCCACAGGTGGTGAAGCAGGTCTGCAGGTGTCTGTCTTTCTCTCCCCCCCTCTGTCTTCCCTCCTCTCTCCATTTCTCTCTGTCCTATCCTACAACAACGGCATCAATAACTACAATATTAACTACAACAGAAATTTTAAAAAAAAAAAGGGGGCAACAAAAGGGAGAATAAATAAATATAAAAATTTCTTTTAAAAAGTTAAAGAAAAAAACAATCTGTGTTGACTCCTGAGTCTGGCTGACCCAACTCAGGTCTCAAGGACAGTAAGGCAGGGAAACATGGAGATTAAGTCAAGCTCAACAGTGAAGGCTGCTGGCCTCTTCCTGCTCAGAGATCAAAGCGCTGGCAGGGAAGCCCATGTCCTCATGTCCTCGAGGAAACAGGGAGGGCTCTCCCGCAGTGACCACGTCACTGAAGGGAAAGTATCTGTCATGGATGACACCTGGTTGACTCTATTATAAAACAGACAGCTCTTTTTAAAAATATATTTATTTATTTATTTTCCCTTTTGTTGTCCTTGTTGTTTTATTGTTATTGTAGCTATTGTTATTGATGCTGTCCGTCATTGTTGGGTAGAACAGAGAGAAACGGAGAGAGGAGGGGAAGGCAGAGAGGGGGAGAGAAAGACAGACACCTGCAGACCTGCTTCGCCACCTGGGAAGCGACTCCCCTGCAGGTGGGGAGCCGGGGGCTCAAACCGGGATCCTTAGGCCGGTCCTTGCTGCTTTGCGCCACGTGCGCTTAACCCGCTGCGCTGCCGCCTGAGCCCCAAAACAGACAGCTCTTTCAGAGTCAAACTAAAGTTATTAGTAAATTTCAACAATCGATAAATTCCATGCACATAAGCTAGGTGTTCAGTGCAGTAAGACAGCGAAGAGTCACCAGACATCTGCGGAAGGGCCAGGTAGAAAAGACAAAGACGATGGAAATGAACAGGAAAAAAACATCTAGGGAATGAGCAGTACAAGAGGCACAGAGAGAATGCAGGGCACAGGAGAAAACCGTTTTCTTAACTGTCATCGACAGACAGACGGAGTTGCTACATCTATGGAGAAAGAGACAAAAGCTATCTAAAGAAAAGGAAAAAACGCATTAAAGAGATCTTTGAAATGGAAAAGTTGATGGCTATAATTGTAATATCCAACAGGTAAAAATGGTTTCCATAATGTAGAAACAAAATGATCAAAGAATGAAAGAGAAAGTAAAAACAAGACAATCTGTGCCTGGTCCCATTCTGCCAGGTAGTAGACAGAGGAGCACGTGGGCGTGGGCGTGGGTGTGGGCATTCCAGTAAGTACAGAAGAGGATATCTGAAATGGACCATGTGAAGACAAAGCAACAAGACCAGAAAGGCAGCTCAGTGGTTCCGCAGAAGGTGATCACGTCTGAGGCTCCGAGGTACCAGGTTCATACTACCACAAGCCAGACAGAGGTGGGCAGTGGTCTGGTTTGAAAAATACTAATAATGCTCTGTAGAACAAATACCAAGTGATAGAAAGAGCTCTAGCTTGAGAGGGGACTGAGGCTGGCTTTCTCAGACGTCTGTACGCCGTGTAACACGGGTGTGAGAAAAAGTACGGGCAGAGGCAGTGAGTGTCCCGTGCTAGCACCCTTAACACAAAAAACATCTAGACTCCGTTAACAACTCTGTTTTTCTTTTCCTTTCCCCTCCCCTCCCCTCCTCTCTTTTAGATTTACTAACTTATGAAAGAGACAGAGAGAGAACTGGAGCATCACTCTGGCACGTGTGATGCTAGAGCCGTGAACAGGAACTGCAACCCTCACATATAATTCCTGCCCCCTTCACCGAGCTTGCTCAGAACCCCTCCAGAGACATTAGATTGCCAAGACCAAAAATAAGAGTCAACTTAAATGTGGTTTGGACTGACGAGGAAGGTTGGATCTCTAAGTAGCTACTATCTTGTCAGTAACTAAAAGCTTGACCCCTGTCGTGAAGTACGGAGGCATTCATGGTCTGAGGAGCATACATACTGGGGGCCCCGGCCTAGTGTGTCTTGAGTAAATCTTGAGAATTTGTGCAAGGAGATAGACTTTGCCTCTCACTATGCAGCTCTGACAGCTAGCACCTTGAAATAGTCTGTGGTTGGGGGCCGGGCAGTAGCGCAGCGGGTTAAGCGCACGTGGCGCTAAGCGCAAGGACCGCCATAAGGATGCCAGTTCGAGCCCCTGGCTTCCCACCTGCAGGGGAGTCACTTCCCAGGTGGTGAAGGTCTGCAAGTGTCTGTCTTTCTCTCCCCGTCTCCACCGCCTCCATTTCTTTCTGTGCTATCCAACAGTGATGACAGCAATAACAACATTATAACCACAGCAATGATAAACAACAAGGGCAGAAAAAGGAAATAGATAGCCTCCAGGAGCAGTGGATTCGTAGCCACCAAGCCCCAGCGATAACCCTGGAGGCAAGGAAAAAAAGAAAAAAAGGTCTGTGTTTCCAGATGATGTGTGGATGAAGGGACCCCTTGCCAAACAGGCCCGTGAGCAGAGCTGCGTCCTGATTCCAGCAGGGCGGACAGGGCTCACTAGACGCGTGCAGGATGAGGATGAGGATGGGGATGAAGATGAGGACGGGATCTGGTCTGCTTACCCTGCCATTCTTACAGATATGATCAAAGAGCTCTCCTCCCGAGACATGCTCCATCACCATGAAGATGTCAGACGGCGTGCTGATGACCTGGTACCTGGTGAGAGAAGACATGTTTCCGCCGCTGTGGGACATGCGGGTGGCTCGGGCTGCGGGAGCCTGGCTCCTATCTGCATTGCGCCGGGGCTGCGGGATCCTGGCTCCTGTCTGCATTGTCCCGGGGCTGTGGGAGCCTGGCTCCTGTCTGCATTGTCCCGGGGCTGCGGGAGCCTGGCTCCTGTCTGCATTGTGCTGGGCCTGCGCTGAGCTGCCAGGAAGCCGCCGGGGAGGAAAACCGAGTCTCTGCCCACGTGGGGCTGGCATCTGGGAGCCGGGAAATGGAGACCAGGTAAAGGGAGCAACATCTAAGTTGGTGACAGAAGCCAGAATCCGTGAAGAGAAACCAGGAATCTTTCACGCAAAGTGGTCCAGGGCCGGTGGTGGCTTCCCGGGCTGCGCACATGTTACAGAGTCATCAGGGAAGCCTTCTGATAAGTCATCTCTGCGCAGGGGAGGGAGAAAAGACAGAAGGAAGGAAGGAAGGAAGGAAGGAAGGAAGGAAGGAAGGAAGGAAGGAAGGAGACCATGCCAATACGTAGAAAGAGATTGAACTGGGCAAAGGGAAATGCAGGGAGAGAGAAATCGAATGTGGGTTTGGAGACCAGAGGACGGATGGACACACACACACACACACACACACATCAAGAGGCTCTGGATTTCACGACCGGGGAGACAAAAAGCTGCTCCTGGCAGGCCTTAGGCAGCGTGGCCACCCCCGTGACTCAAAGGGCAGCTTCCATTCTAGCAGTGTGGTGAAGAGCTGGCAGGATGGCAAAGCAGGAGGTGATGCGGTCGGCCTGCGGAGGGGGAAGAGGGTTGCCAGAGACGCTCTGGTGGCAATGGAGGGTAGAGAAACAGACAGACCCTGGCTAGTCTGTGAAGGAAAAGACAGGATGAGCTGATGGGAAGGAAGGGAGAGAAACGGGCAACTTAAGAGAGGCTCCTCAGTTTCTGTCCTGAAGAGCCGCGTGTTAGTTGAGATGCCGAGAAACTGTGCAAACAGTGGATTTGGAAAGGGGATGAAAGTGCTTGGATTCTGCAGTCCAGGAAGCAGGACAAGAACCAGAGACCCTGACTCCCGCTGCCGGTGCCGCGTGCACCAGAATCATGACCCGGCTTTCTCTCTATCGTGTGAAATCAATCTAAAATAAATGACAAGCAAACAAACAAAAAATAAGACTTCAGGGGCTGGGCGGTGGTGCTGCTGGTTGAGCGCACATAATGCCGTACGCAAGGACCTGGGTTCAGCCCCCGGCTCCCCACCTGCAGGAGGGTCACTTCACAAGAACCTGCGGAGAAGCAAGTCTGCAGGTGGCTATCTTTCTGTCTCCCCTCCCCTCTCAATGTCTCTCTTTCCTATCAAGTATAATAGAAAGGGAGGAAAGAAATAAAAAGACAGAAAGAGAGAGAGAGAGAAAGAAAGAAAGAAAGAAAGAAAGAAAGAAAGAAAGAAAGAAGCAGCCATCTTCCAGTAAATCGCCAAAATGACTAACACAAAGGGAAAGAGGAGAGGAACCCGCTAGATGTTCTCTAGGCCTTTTAGAAAACAAGGAGTTGTTCCTTTGGCCACATGTATGCGGATCTATAAGAAAGGTAATATGTAGATATAAAGGGAATGGGCACTGCTCAAAAAGGAATGCCCCACAAATGTCACCATGGCAAAACTGGAAGAGTCTACAGTGTTACCCAGCATGCTGTTGGTATGTTGTAAACAAACAAGGAAAGGGCAAGATTCTTGCCAAGAGAATTCATGTTCGTAGTGAGCATATTAAGCATTCTAAGAGCAGAGACAGCTTCTTGAAACGTATGAAGAAAAATGATCAGAAAAAAAGGGAAGCCAAAGAGAAGGGGACTTGGGTTCAGCTGCAGCTCCAGCCTGTTCCACCCAGAGAAGCACACTTTGTGAGAACCAATGGAGAGGAACCAGAGCTGCTGGAACCCCTTCCGCCCTATGAATTCATGGCATGAGCAATATAAAACCTTAATAAAATATCAGAACTATAAAAAAAAGAAAGAAAAGAAAAGGGAAAAATATAGGCGCTAAGAATGGTGGATTCATAGTGTTGGCACTGAGCCCCAGCGGTAACCCTGGAGGCAATAAATAAACAAACAAGTACATAAGATTTCACTTTTGGCTGGGTAGCTTTGCATGCCTGCTGAACATTCATTCAAATGGAGATGTAACTCTGGCTGGGGATAAGTACGTCTGGAGTTCAGGGAGAGATTCCAAAGCAGATGAATGGCTAAGGGGCCACCCATATCCAGCTGGTACTCCAAACCTTGGCACCTTCAAGGAGAAGAGGTGAGGGCTCTGAGTCAGCCGGGCTCCCGCCAAAGTCGCAGGAGATCTAGCCGCTGAACGCGCCACCCAGCTGCTTCTGCCTATGACCGGCAGCTGTACGGCAAGGCTTCTCTTAACTGCCTGCCCTTGTGAAATATTCAATTCCCGATGGGTCTCGTCAGATACAAGCTGCATGAGGAGAGACCCTCCTTCCCGTTGTCTTTCATGAGGCTACCGGACCTTGTCTGAGGTTCTTCCTAGCCAATTAGGGTTGTGTCTGTAGAGTCGGAGGCACAGAACAGTATCATCAGGGAAGCAGTGCAGAAACGAGAGAGAACAGCAGACAAGCCCGGGACAGGAACATAAGCTCAAGTGAATGGGGGTAAATGACTACACCAGCAAGCAATTTTAACTCCCAGAAAGAAAGAAAAACAAAAACCACCCTCAGGCCACAGATGTAAGGATGCCCATCATTGTCAGGCCCGGGCAGTTAACACACGGGAGAGACCGGGGAGTCGCGGGTGTGCTGAGTGGGGCCGGGGCTTACAGCTTGATTATATGCGGATGTCTGAAGAGCTTCAGGTTCTGAATCTCCCTGCGGATCTTTCCTACCACGTCGAGGCTTCGGATCTTTTGTCGATTGAGTATCTTCACGGCAACTTTATGTCCAGTCAACTCATGCTTGCCGACTGTTGGAGAAAGAATTTAACAATTAGTTTCAGACTTGGCTAAGAACATATTTAGTGGGAGTGGGGTGGTGGTGCAGTGGGTTAAGCACACGTGGTGCAAAGCCCAAGGACCGGTGGAAGGATTCGGGTTCGAGCCCCCGGCTCCCCACCTTCAGGGGAGTCGCTTCACAGGCGGTGAAGCAGGTCTGCAGGTGTCTGTCTTTCTCTCCCCCTCTCTGTCTTCCCCTCCTCTCTCCATTTCTCTCTGTCCTATCCAACAACGACATCAGTAACAACAACAATAATGACTACAACAATAAAACAACAAGGGCAACAAAAGGGAAATAAGTAAATAAATATTAAAAAAAAGAAAAAAAAGAACATACTTAGCCAGAGTGATATCTGGTTCTTTCTTTTTCTCTCTCTGATCTTTCTCATTAATGAATCTTTTTTTTTTTTAGCTCTTTTTATTTATTATTGGATAGAGACAGAGAGAAATTGAGAAAGATGGGGAAAGATAGCAAGGGAGAGAAACAGACACCTGCAGCACTGTTTGACCACATGTCACGCCTTCCCCCTGCAGGTGGGGACCAGGGGCTTGAACCTGGGTCCTGCAACAGACACCTGCAGACCTGCGTCACCACCTGTGAAGCGACTCCCCTGCAGGTGGGGAGCCGGGGGCTGGAACCGGGATCCTTAACGCTGGTCCTTGCGCTTTGCGCTACCGCCCAACTCCCTTATTTACAGTATTTTACCTGAGGGGAGAGGACAGTGGGCATTAACACTTAATAGCCAGAAAGAGAAAAAAAGATTCCCTGCTGGGAAGTGGGGGGGGGGGAATTCCCTGTAAATAATAAAATAAGTCAAGCCACAGCTTTCTTTTTTTTTTTTTTTACATTTTATTTATTTATGAATGAGAGGGATAGGGAGAGAGAGAGAGAGACAAAGAACCAGACATCACTCTGGTCCATGTGCTGCCGGGGATTGAACTCAGGACCTCATGCTCGAGAGTCTAATGCGCCATCCATTGCGCCACCTCCCGGACCACAAGCCACAGTTTTCTGTTTGAACTTTCCCTTCAAAATGTTACCACATCTCCCCCCGCCCCAGCCTTTAACAGGAAACAATAATCAACACTAGTGCAGGGACACCTACAAAGCTTCCTGCCAGGAGCTGGGTGGTGTGTTGCAAACGGCAAAGACCCAGGTCGATCCCTCAGACCCCACACGCAGGGTGGAAGCTTCTTGAGCAGAGAAAAATGGATGCGGGTGTCTCTCCCTCTCTGTATCTTGACTTCTCCATCTCTCTGCCTAAGTAAATAAAATGCTGTTTAAATGTTTCCCAAGAGCAGGGAATACGGCACGGAGAAATATTCTTCCCGTCAATCCCATCTTACTCAGTTTACATTCCCCACTGCGTGTAATCTGGGAAAAGCTCTATCTGCACGGACCCAATTGCCCTGAAGCATGTGGCGAAGCCTGTTAGCAGGCTGAGTCGGCACTAAGGTCAGCGAAAATGACCAGCACTGCCGCTCTAGGGACTGTTTCCGTCTGTTCACAGGGTGTTCACAGGGCAGCCGTGCTCCACAGTCACTCTCTGAATGGTTAATAATAACCCCACCTCAGTACAGATGCCTACCCTGTCCCCACACCACCGGGTGCTTCACAAGATGCCCTACACACAGACAGCAGACACACACATACACAAGACAGACACACAGAGACAGACACACACACAGACACACACACACACACAGAGACACACACAGACACACACACCACACACACACACACACACACACACAATAAATCATGTTCCTCTTAGGGCCACCCTCCTTGCTAGTGATCACTTACAAACACAAGTCTACAATGACTGGCACACACAACCCTGGCCTGATGGGCTGGAAAAGCCGGTGAGGATGCATTGGATCGACCTTCTCGTGGAGCATCCCGTGAGTCCCCATTCACTGGGGAAACTGACGATCCTTCCTGGCCGACTGAATCCACATGGATCCCAGTCACTTTCAAAGCCAGCAACAAGCAGACATCAGGCTCAACCTGATGCTGTTGACTGGCTACGGAAGAAGGGCAAACGCTAGAAGAAGAAGCCGGTGAGGGAGGGAGAGGTAGAGGGAGATGGAATATGGATGGATGGATGGATGGATGGATGGATGGATGGATGGAATGAACTACAGAGAGATGTTCCAGGCCAGAGAGATAGTGTAGCGATTCTGCAAAAGACTCCCATGTGTGAGGCTCTGTGGTCCCAGGTTCAACCCCTCCTACCACCATAAGCTACAGCCAGAGAAAGAGATCAGAGCCCTGCTCAGCTCTGGCTTGTGGTGGTGTTGGGGATTGAACCTGGGGCCTCAGAGCCTCGGGCATTCGTTCATACCATTATGCTGGCTCCCCAGCCCTAAAAACGGTTTTTAAAAGGCACTAAGGGGGCTGGGTGGTGGCACGCTGGGTTAAGCACACGTGTCACATAAAAAGGCACTGGTTGGGAGTCGGGCGGTAGCGCAGCGGGTTAAGTGCATGTGGCGCAAAGCGCAAGGACCGGCATGAGGATCCTGGTTCGAGCCCCCGGCTCCCCACCTGCAGGGGAGTCGCTTCACAGACAGTGGAGCAGGTCTGCAGGTGTCTGTCTCTCTCTCCCCCTCTCTGTCTTCCCCTCCCCTCTCCATTTCTCTCTGTCCTATCCAACAACAACAATAACTACAACAACAATAAAAAGACAACAAGGGCAAAAAAAGGGAAAATAAATAAACAAAAATAAAATTAAAAAGGCACTGGTTGAGGATTCCAGCCAACCTACCCCCTGTACACATTTTCACACATGCATGTACACAGTTTCATATAGAGCTATGGATCTATACGCACGCAGACAGACAGACAGACATGTGAAGAAGTCAGCAGAGAGTTCTGCTTTGACCAGAGGGCCGCACAGCCGCAGTTCCTGGCGGCATCCCAGGATGGGCCCTGTAGCCTCTTCTGAGCGAGTTGTGCACGGCAGCAGCCATGCCCCCGGCCCTTCGGCCAGTAATATTCATGAACAGACTGCGCCCGATGCTCGAGGGCCGACCCTGAGATGACTCCTGCTCTCTCTCTTCTGTACCTGGAGAGGCTGTTGACCTGAACAGTGGGTGAGATTTCAAGAGAGGTACGTGCGGAGGAGGAATGCCCGTCGCTCCCCGAATCAAGAAGACAGAACAAGGCCTCCTGTTTTCCTGTCTCTTAAGCCAAGAGCCACTTACTAAATGCGATGAGACCGGGCTCTGCTCGGGTCTGCACCGGGAGAACCACCCGCTCTGCCTAATGCGAGCACAACTCCGGAGTGAGGACTGGCACCAGGACTGTCTTCACTCATTCGGGGGGCATTCCTGAGCTCTTGTTTGTTTGTTTTTAACAAATATGCCTAAGGTAAACGCAGTCTGTAATTACTAACAAGTTAAAAGACAGCACAGCCCAACGCAAATGAGTCCAAGGACGTGGAAAGGTCTGGCTAGTCCCGTACAGCCTCGCCCTACGGGCTGTGACCATCCTACCCGCACTTGCTGCTTGCTTTCTGACGCTGCTTGCTGGCTGCTTTTCAGAAAACTCAGCCGTGGCTTTCCTGTGAGCTGCACAACGATATTCCAAGCCCGAGGCTCAGAAGGTCCCTTTACTGGTCCGGGAGGTGAGGCAGCTCTGGGCTCACTAAGGTCTTGAGTTTGATCCCTGGCACCTCGTATGCCAGAGAGCCACTCTGGTTCTTTCTCCCTGACCGATAAGTAGAAATTAATATTCAGAAGTAAGTGTTTTGAAACATCCGCTCAGCTCTGGGAGACCAAGGATGTTAGCTAAGTCACTGAACAGACTTTTCACAAACCTTCTTTTCACATCAAATATTTACCGAGAGCTAAAAGCAGCCAAGTCACAGTGCAGTGTGCGCCTAAGGCTGAAGCTCGGATTATCTCACCAGCTCCTCTACATCGCGGAACAACAGTCTGATACATATATAAAACATTTATTTATTTATTTATAAAAGGCTACTCGTGAAGAAGACAGGCAGAGGAAGACAAAGTAACAGACATCAGTCTGGTACAAGTGCTGCTGGGGATTGAACTCTGGGCCTCCTGCCTGAGAGTCCACTGCTTTTTCCACTGCGCCACCCTTCGGGACCACTGGAGTCTAATTTTTTAATTTTATTTCGCCTCCAGGGCAAAATAAAATATCGATGGGGCTCGGTGCCTGCGCTATGAATGATGCACTGCTCTTGGAGGCCATTTTTTTTTCAATTTTTATTGCCCTTGTTATTGTTGTTGGAGAGCCCTGAGGGAAATGGAGAGAAAAGAAGACAGAGAGGGGGAGAGAAAGACAGACACCTGCAGACCTGCTTCACCACCTGTGAAGTGACACTACCCTGCAGGTGGGGAGCCGGGGGCTCGAATCGGGATCCTTGTGCTGGTCCTTACGCTTTGCGCCACCTGCGCTTAACCGGCTGTGCTACCATCCAGCCCAGCCCCGGAGTCTACATTTTTTTTTTTTTAATTACCTTTATTTACTGGATTAGAGTCAGAGATCCAGAGGGAAGGGGTGATAGAGAAAGACAGACAGACAGCCAGCCTGCAGCCCTGCTTCACCATTTCTGAAGCTTTCCCCGCTGCTGCAGGTGGGGACCAAAGGCTGGAACCCGGGTGCATGGATGGCAACATGTGCACTTAACATATTTTAAAGACAGAATATATATATATATCTCCTTCACAAAGACAGCAAATAAACTTTCTGCGCCCTAACTGGCAGCCTGGAGAGCAAGTCTGTTACTTCCGGAGTCCTGGGTGGAAACGCAAGGGGGGTAAGAGGTTCACTCCAGGGACCAGGTGGTGGCGCACCTGGTTAAGTGCACACACTTCAGTGCGCGACGGCCGGGGGTTCAAGGCCCCGGCCCCCACCTGTAGGGGAGGAAGCTTCATGAGGGTGAAGCAGGGTTGCAGGTGTGTCTCTCTCCCTACCTCTTGATTTCTGACGGTTTCTATCCAATGAAGAAATAAAAAAAAAAAATTAAAAAGAAAAAAGAGGAAAGTTCCCTCCATGCCTCTCTGGGGGAAGCTGAGCTGCTGCACCGGGAGGCAGCACCCGCCCCGGGCTGGGGGTTCCATGCACAACACGCCCCGGGAAAAAGCCGCCGGTTGACCCGGCCCCGGGGGCAGGCCAGCTCGGAAGGCGGCCACAGGGAGGATGCGGCCGGCAGGGGCGCGGACCGGCCCCTCCCTCCCCGAGGCGGACAGACGCAGGGACGGAGCCCACCACCGCCCGGGAAGCGCCCAGCCGGCCGAGCCCCCGAGCAAAGGGGCTCCATGCGGGGGGCTCCCGCCCCGGCCCCGGCCCCGGCCGCGCGCCGTCCGCCGTCCGCGGAGAGAGGTCGCCCCTCGCGAGCCGCCCCTCGCAGCCCGGAGCCCCTCGGCCGCGCCCCCGTCGCCCTGGCGACCGCCCGGCCCCACCCGCCGCGCTCCCGCCGCGTCCGCTCCCGCCGCCCGAGCCCCGGGGTGGGTGGGGGGCCGAGGCGGCCACCCCGGAAGTCGCCCCGGCCGCGGGCGGGGGCCCCGGCGGCTCCGCGGACCCACCTTTGACCTTGCCGAAGGTGCCGACCCCCAGCGTGTCCCCCAGGATGTAGTGGCCGATCTTCACCCGCCCGTCGTGCTTCTGCTTCTCGGCCGTCGCCATCTTTCTCCAGGAACTGAGTCTGCGCATGGCGGCGGCAGGGGCGGCGGCAGGGGCGGCGGCAGGGGCGGCGGGAGGGGCGGCGGGGCGGGAGCCGGCAGGGGCGCCGGGAGGGGCGGCGGGAGGGGCGGCGGGGCGGGAGCCGGAGCCGCGGAGACGCCCGTCCGGTCGGGACGCGGGCCGGGCGCGCTCGCTCCCCCTGCCGGCCGGGCGGGGCCTGGGGCGCGCGGGAACCCCCCTGGGGACCCCCTCGGGACCCGCCTGGGCGCGCGCGCCCCCCCTTATGCCCCCCGACCCCTCCTGCCTGAGGCTCGGAGGCCGCGGGTTCAATCCCCAGCCCCGCCATCAGCCAGAGCTCGGCAGGGCTCTGCGGAAATAATAATAATCACAGGACAGGGAGACAACGTGATGTGTTTTAAGATTTTATTGTTATCATTTTTTAAAGATTTTTATTTGTTCATTAATGAGAAATGATAGGACAGAGAGAAAGAACCAGACATCATTCTGGTACATGTGCTGCCGGGGATTGAACTCAGGACGCCATGCTTGAGTCTAGTGCCTTAGCCACTGCGCCACCTCCCGGACCATATATTGTTATCATTTTTATCATTTTTTACATCCGTGTTTTCATTTATTTTAATAGTACAGAATTACATGTCAACAGGAGTTTGAATCCACTCTGTTCCCACCCCCAGAGTTCCGAATCTTCGGTCTCCCCACTGCGGGCCACGGCAGTTCCCCTAAGGCTGGAGACATGGGCCAGCCATCATGCAGTGATTACGTAACCATAGTGATCCTAGTAACCATAGTGACCCTGGTAGTCGTAGTAACCATAGTGACCCTAGTAACCATAGTGACCCTAGTAACCATAGTGACCCTAGTAACTATAGTAACCATAGTGACCCTGGTAGTCCTAGTAACCATAGTGACCCTGGTAGCCCTAGTAACTATAGTAACCATAGTGACCCTAGTAACCCTAGTGACCATAGTGACCCTAGTAACCATAGTGACCCAGGTAGCCCTAGTAACCATAGGAAACATAGTGACCCTGGTAGTTCTAGTAACCATAGAGACCCTGGTAACCCTAGTAACCATAGTGACCCTGGTAGCCCTAGTAACCATAGTGTCCTGCATCCTGTGATAAGACAGAGACATGTCTACACGGGATAAGACTCACCGGAACCTGACTGGCCAGTGGAGATGTGACCTTAAACCCAGAGGCGAGCTGGTGTCAGTGGAGGCTCAGAAACCAGCCGATGGAGCGGCTTCGCCGTCACTGACCTGGCGCTGCGGTGCTGCTAGAGACAGGCACGCGGCCAGGTCAGTAGGGACCCTCGCTCGGCCCGTCGCACCATCATCAGCTTGGTGACACGGCGGCTGGTGACCACGTCGTGAGGAAGGAGAGGGATGGGGTGACTAGTGGGAGCTGTGTGACCCTCCTTCTCTGGCATCTAAATAAGTGAAGAATGCCTGCGTAACCCCGACACGCTCTCCCAGAGAGTCCTTGCTCTGATTCCTTGCTCGCGACACATCATCTCTGCAGCCGTCTGTCCACCTTTATACGTAGTTGCCCCCTTTTTTTCTTCCTGATCCGATCCTCTCTTCCCCTCCAAGCCACTCATGACATCATAACTCCCTCCACATGGCCCTCTCCTTTTCCTCCTCTCTCTGGTGCTGATGGAGCTGGATGCAGAGTCCTCTTCCCTTCATCCTGTCTCTTCTCCCCTTGGACCCAAATTCTTTATGGGGAGCAGAAGGTGGGAGTCTGGCTTCTGTCATGGCTTCTCCACTGGACGTGGGTGTTGGCAGGTGGATCCACATCCCCAGCCTGTGTCTGTCTGTCCCTAGTGGGGCAGGGCTCTGGGGAGGGGAGGCTCCAGGTCACATGGGTGAGGGCGTCTGCCAACATTTTATTACTGAGAAAGTGAGAGGAGAGAAAGAAAGAAAGAACCAGACATGACTCCGGTCCCTGTGCTGCCAGGAATTGAACTCAGGACCTCACACTTGAGAGTTCATTGCTCTACCCACTGCACCACCTCCTGCATCACAGCAGGATGTTTATTCAAAAAGACTCTCCTTCCTGAGGCTCTAAGATCCCAGGTTCAGTCCCCAGCACCACCATCAACCAGAGCTGAGCAGTGTTCTAATAAAATATTAATAATAAATAAATGTAAAGGGACCCAGTTCGAGCCCCCGGCATCCCACCTGCAGGGGAGTCGCTTCACAGGCGGTGCAGCAGGTCTGCAGGTGTCTGTCTTTCTCTCCCCCTCTCTGTCTTCCCCTCCTCTCTCCATTTCTCTCTGTCCTATCCAACAACAATGACATCAACAACAACAGCAATTCTTCTTCTTCTAGCGTTTGCCCTTCTTCCGTAGCCAGTCAACAGGTCAGGTTGAAAGCTGTCAGGAGCTGCTTGTTGCTGGCTTTGAAAGTGACTGGGATCCATGTGGATTCAGTCGGCCAGGAAGGATCGTCAGTTTCCCCAGTGAATGGGGACTCACGGGATGCACCACGAGAAGGTCGACAACAGCAATAATAACTACAATCATAAAGCAAGGGCAACAAAAGGGAATAAATAATTTTTTTTTTTTTGTGGATTTTTTTTTCCATATTCCCACCCCCTCCCCCGATAGCTTTCCCATTCTCTATCCCTCTGTAAATATTTTATAAATAAATAAATAATGAAGAAATATGACTGGGACACCACTCTGCCACTGCTTTCTAACTCCTCCCCTCCCAGATGAAAGCTAGAAACTCTGGAGAGAGGGGGCTAGTTTCCTGGCAGCTTCCCAGCTCTGGGAACCCCCCTACCACTGCATGTGAGCACGCGCGCGCACACACACACACACACACAGGCACAGACACATACACGGCCATCACACACACACACACACACACACACACACACACACACACACGGCCATCACACACACACACATGGCCATCACACACACACACACACACAGCCATCACACACACACACACGACCATCACACACACAGACACACACACACACACACGGCCGTCACACACACACACACACACACACACACACACACACACACACACACACAGCCATGGCTCCTGTACTGGGAGCCAATGAGTCACTTGCCAGGCACCTCAAGGAGCCTGCTGGTCTTTCCTCCTGTTGGCGACCCTCCAGCAAGAGCCTAGTCCCCCCAGAGTGAGCTCGGCTGTGCAGGTGCTTGCTGGGGTCCGTGTGAATCTGTGTTCAGGGAGGGGGCTGGCACGCGGCCCTCTAGGTATATGGGAGTGAGGGTTTCAGATCATCAGTAAACCGGACTGGGCTGAGAACAAGGCTTGACCAGCCAGACGGAGCTACAGATAATTATCAGACTTGGGCTGAGTCAGATCTAGTCCATGTACGGATGGGCCCATGCCCTATCACAGAGCAGGCGTGCTTACCTGAAATAAGAGTTGTGAGTTTTGTAAATGACGTTCCTCTAACATTACTTCACAACAACAAAAAGGTTCTGTATTCTCAGTTTTGCAGTGTCATACCATTTGGGCCGGTGTCCATGGGTGAAGGGTTCTCATCCTGAAAATAGTGTCATAAAAAGTCAGACTGACAAGTCTAATATTTTCCTTCCCCAGGAACGTTACCCAGCTCTCCTGAGTTTATATCCCTGCGACTTACGAAATCCAAATAGGAAGTGCTGCTCTGTTCGAAGTGAGAACCGCAGGAAAAGCAACAGCTTTGGGCCGAGAACTTCATCCCAGAGCAGAGAACAGTGGCAGCTCCTGTGCCGGGAACTCGGTGCGCTCACTTTGGCATTCCTGACTTTTTAAATTTATTGTTGGATAGAGACAGAAATGGAGAGGGGAGGAGAGAGAGAGAGAGAGAGAGAGAGAGAGAGACACCTGCAGCTTCACCGCTTGCAAAGCTTTTCCCGTAGGGCAGGGGTAGATAGCATCATGGGTATGCAAAGAGACTCTCATGCCTGAGGCTCCAAAGTCGCAGGTTCAATCCCCTGCACCACCATAAACTAGAGCTGAGCTGGGCTCTGGTAAAAAAAAAAAAAAAAAAAAAAAAAAAAAAAAAAAATTTCCCCTTGCAGGTGGGACCAGGGGCTTGAACCTGGATCCTGGCGCACTACAGTGTGAGCACTTAACCAGGTGGGCCAGCGCCTGGCCCCTATGTCGGCATTCCTTGCTGAGGTGTCTGGGAGGGTGGTGCTGTGGTGGTTTTTGCTCTCTGGTCTCTTCCCCTTTGCCTTGTGAGTTTCTGCAGGTTTTAGATGCCAGCAGAGCACCAACAGTGCTCTAGACTCTTAGGGAGAAATAAAAAAAAAAGCGTGTTGTTTTTTTCTTTCTTCGTGGGACCAACATCTTAAATTACTTTAAATTTGCATGTCATCTAGATTTAGCCTCAGCTAACTTCTGTTATTTCTTTTTTTTTTTTTTCATTTAACAATAATCAAGACCATAGGATAAGAGGGGTACAATTCCCATCACCAGATCTCCGTACCCCATCCCCTCCCCTGACAGCTTTCCTATTCTTTATCCCTCCGGGAGCATGGACCCAGGGTCATTGTGGGATGCAGAAGGTGGGAGGTCTGGCTTCTGTCATGGCTTCTCCACTGGACATGGTGTTGGCAGGTGGATCCACACCCCCAGCCTGTGTCTGTCTTTCCCTAGTGGGGCAGGGCTCTGGGGAGGGGAGGCTGCAGGACACATTGGTAAAGTCAGCCCAGGGAAGTCAGTTTGGCTTCATGGTAGTGTCTACAACTTGGTGACTGAAAAAGCATTAAAATATAAAGCAGAACAAAATTTTTAATAATCAGGAACCTAAAGGTAAGAATAGAGCATATGAGATTTTGGGTCTCCATTTTGGGGAAAAGCTAATAGGTCTAAAAAGAAAGCAGTCACAGATGGGGAAGATAGCATGATGGTTTTGCAGAAGACTTACGTGTGAGGCCCCAGGGTTCCAGGTTCAACTCCTAGAACCTTCCTCTTCCCTCTGTCTCTCACTAAAACCAATTCAAACAAACAAGGCAGTCACAAGGTACCTCAGCTCTGTATGATGCCGAGTCAGCCACAGCATCCCAAGGAAGCAAATCAAGTCTGAATATTTTCAGACGTACTTACCGTTTATTACATCTTACTTTACATCTTACCGCCTTTCAGCCACCAAATTGCAGAGACAGGCTGGGGGTGTGGATCCACCTGCCAACACCCATGTCCAGAGGAGAAGCAATGACAGAAGCCAGAACTCCCACCTTCTGCTCCCCATAAAGAATTTTGCTCCATCCTCCCAGAAGGATAAAGACCAGGGAAGCTTCCAGTAGAGGTGATGGGCCACGGAACTCTGGTGGTGGGAACTGTGTGGAATTGTCCCCCTCTTGTCCCTCAACCTTACCGATCATTATTAAGTCACGAATAAGTTTGTGTCAGGTTTTCTTCCACTCTCACTCTCTACCCCTTTCACTCTCCCATGGACCTGCCCCAAATCTCCACTGTGAACTTTCTTCAATGATGTGTCAACTGCCAGACACCAAGGATACATACAAAATGGAAACTCGTGGTCCCGACTCTGAGAGTTTATGATCTCGAAGAGAAGTTTCTCTGTGCTCCCACTCCCTGAGCCCCACTCACCCTGCTGCACGAATGTTCAGCGTGCTTCTGAGGAGTGACGGCAAGGCAAACAAACACCTAGTGTCCTGGCCCAGCGGTCATGACGCGACCATTAGCTCAGTAAAGGATGCTGGGATATATATAGCTGTTTGTATCTACTCCTTTCGTTTCTTTGATTTTTTTTTTTTAATTATTAGATAGAGCCAGCCAGAAATTGAGAGGGGAGAGAGAGAAAGAGACCCCTGCAACACCGCTTCACCTCTCACAAAGCTTTTTTTAAAAGCCGTTTTTTAAAAAAATATTTATTGGATAGAAACAGAAATTCAAGGGGAAGGGGAAACAGAGAGGGAGAGAGGCAGAGAGACACCTGCAGCACTGCTTCACCACTCACAAAGCTTTCCCCCTGCAGATGGGGACCGGAGGCTCAAACCCAGGTCCTTGTGCACTGTAACGTGTGCTAACCAGGTGAGCCACCACCCGGCCCCCACTTACTTCATTTTTTAATAATAAGTATTATCTTTGTTTCTAGAGCACTGCTAAACCCTGGTTTCTGATGATGCTGGAGACTGAACTTGGGATCTTTGATGCCTTGGGCATGAAATTCTTTCTCCCTAGCTTAGTCTGTTGAGTATAAATCAGCAGAAATTACATTATAGAGGGAGCCTGGAGGCTGTTCAATTGTTGGGGGTGGGGAAGCATGGTCAAAGTAAATTGTGGGAGTCAGGTGGTAGTGCAGCGGGTTAAGCGCACTTGGCACCAAGCACAAGGACCGGTGTAAGGATGCTGGTTTGAGCCCCCCGGCTCCCCATCTACAAGGAGGTCACTTCACAAGCAGTGAAGCAGGTCTGCAGGTGTCTGTCTTTCTCTCCCTGTCTGTCTTCCTCTCCTCTCTCGATGTCTCTCTGTCCTATGCAACAACAATGACAGCAATGACAACAACAATAAACAACATGGGCAACAAAAGGGAAAAAATAGCCTCCAAGCCTCAGTGATAACCCTGGAGACAAAAAAAAAAAAAAAAAAAAAGTAAATTGTGGGCAGCGAAGACAGCATCATGGTTCTGCAAAGAGACTCTCATGCCGGAGGCTCCAAAGTCCCAGGTTCAACCCCCTGCACCACCATCAGAGCTGAGCAGGGCTCTGGTAAAAAAAAGAAAAGAAAAGTAAAAGAAGAAAGTTGTGTCAGTTACTCCACTTTTCTTTGTACATGTAAGTTACAAAACATCTCAGCAATGACAAACAGAGTGAGTCAGCCCGCCTTGCCGGTCTGTCTCCGGGAGGAAGGAGGTGGCTGTCAGCGGCTTCCTCTCTGGGGCTCGAGCCCTGCGGAAATCTTTGCTCACAGCTCCGTCAAAGGGCTGGCGAGCCACACTGTCACCCTGTGGGCTGAACGCTGTGCTTCCTCAGATCTACTTCTCCATACTCTGATGGCCAGAACTAAACATTTTGAGTACTACCTGCTATCAGTGCAGTGCCATATTTCCTTCTCTTGCCGTAATTACACTGTAACTAATATTCACTATTAGGACTGACGTAAGGATCCCGGTTCGAGCCCCTGGCTCCCCACCTGCAGGGGAGTCGCTTCACAGGCGGTGAAGCAGGCCTGCAGGTGTCTGTCTTTCTCTCCCCCTCTCTGTCTTCCCCTCCTCTCTCCGTCCTATCCAACGACGACAAGAATAAGTACAACAATGAAACAAGGGCAACAAAAGGGAATAAATATATATATTTTTTTAATTTATTTTTTCGATACTTATTTTTCCCTTTTTTTATTATTGTTATAGTTATTGATGTCATCGTTATTGGATAGGACAGAGAGAAATGGAGAGAGGAGGGGAAGACAGAGAGGGGGAGAGAAAGACAGACACCTGCAGACCTGCTTCACCGCCTGGGAAGCGACTCCCCTGCAGGTGGGGAGCCGGGGGCTCGAACCGGGATCCTTACGCCCGTCCTTGAGCTTTGTGCCACCTGTGCGCTTAACCCACTGTGCTACAGCCCTTCTTTCTTCCTTTCTTTCCTTCTCCCTTCCTTCCTTTCTTTTTTTAAAAGTTTTATTTATTTATTTATTGAATGGAGACAGCCAGAAATCGAGAGGGTAGGGGAGAGAGAAAGAGAGACACCCACAGCCCTGCCTCACCACTTGCAAAGCTTTCCCTCTCCAGGTGGAGACCGGAGGCTCGAACCTGCATCCTTGAACACTGTAACATGGGCACTCAACCAGGTGCGCCACCACCTGGTCCCTCATGTGAATCTTCTATGAATAATTCTATGCTACCAAGCTAGAGAACCTGGAAAAACAGGAAGAATTTTTAGAAACATAGAAGCTTGAAAAACTGAACCAGGAAGAACTACAAAACATAATTGGACCAATAACACACAAAGAAATTGAAACAGTTATTAAGAATCTTCCCGGGGAGGAATAAATATTTTAAAAAATATATTCACTATTGGGAGTCGGGCGGTAGCGCAGCGGGTTAAGAGCACGTGGCGCGAAGCACAAGGACCGGTGTGAGGATCCTGGTTCAGCCCCCGGCTCCCCACCTGCAGGGGAGTCACTTCCCAGGCGGTGAAGCAGGTCTGCAGGTGTCTGTCTTTCTCTCCTCTCCTCTGTCTTCCCCTCCTCTCTCCATGTCTCTCTGTCCTATCCAACAATACGACATCAATAACAACAATAATAACTACTACAATAAAACAACAAGGGCAACAAAGGGGAAAATAAAATATAAAGAAGGAAAATATTTAAAAAAAAAAAAAAAAAAAAAGAGAAAAAGACTTTCGTGCCTGAGATGCTACTGAGTGCAGATTCAATCCCCAGTACCATCATAATCCAGAGCTAAGCAAAGCTCTGGGGAAAAGAGAAAAAGAAGGGAAGAAAGAGTGGTCTGGGAGATGGCTCAGTGGATAAGGCACTCAACTCTCAAGCATGAGGTTCTGAGTTCAAGCCCCAGCAACACACGTATCAGGGTAACTGGTTCTTTCTCGCTCCTCCTCTTTCTCATTAATAAACAAAATCTTTTAGAAAGAAAGAGTGGAAGAAAAAAAAAGAAAGGAAGGAAGAAAAGGGGGCCGGGTGTTGGCGCATCAGGTTGAGTGCACGTTACAATGCGCAAGGACACAAGTTCAAGTCTCCGGTCCCCTATAGCAGGGCTGCAGGTGTCTCTGTCTTTCTCTCTATGCCTCCCTTCCTTCTCAATATCTGGCTGTCTCTATCCAATAAATAAATAAAGATAATATAAAAAATTTAAAAAGGGAGGAAGAGACTGGAGGAGTGACTCAGCTGGGAGAGTACTGGGCCTATAGTCAGGAAGGAAGTAAGGGAGGGAGGAAGAAGGGGAGGAAGGTAGGGAGGGCCGTGCTTACAGATGAGATCTCCCCCGTTTTCAGATTTAGGGGATGAAGAGCAGTACATTACTTGGAGAACATGGATGAGGTGGGGGAGGCAGCATCATGGTTCTGCAAAGAGACTTTCATGCCTGAGACTCCAAAGTTCAATTCCCCTGCACCACCATCAGCCAGAGCTGAGCAGTGCTCTAGTAAGAAACAAAAAACTAAAATATGGTGACTACGGGGCTGGGCAGTGGCTTACCTGGTTCAGTGCATATTTTAATTTTTCTGGTTTTTCCATATTCATAAGCAGTGAATCAGTGTCTCTTTCCTTCTCTAGCCCCCTCTCCTCCCAATTTCTCTTTGTTCTGTTAAATACAGTTTTAAAAAATCTTTAAAAAGAATATGGGTGGTTAAGGTCTAAAAGTAGTGTGAGCCATTGCTCTGTCTAAAAAGCTTCCAGGAAGTTACCTTAATTAAAATCAGCTTGTGAATAACTGTTTGCCTTTGTCTAACTAGGATAGCTGATTACTGATTCTTGGCTTAATTAATTTTTAATGTGAGGAGTTTGCTGCTGGCGGCAGAAGACTGCCTTGTTCCAGTTGACGGTGGAGCTGGGGATTGAACCTGTGAGGCCTTTGATCCCTCAGGCGTGAGAGTCTCTGTCTTTTTTGCTATCTGCATCTCTTGGTGCGTCTGGATTGGAAGAGCAGGAAAGTCAAGACTCAGGCACTTGTCGGCTCCCACAGGACCAGTGAAGGGTGCTCTAAAGGAAAGCCCTTTCTTACAGGCAAAGAAACTTTGTCTTGCCTTTTATTGGTGGTGGTGGGGGGGGGGATTAATGGTTTACAGTCAACAGTAAAGTCCAGTAGTTGGTGCATGTGTAACATTCCCAGCTTTCCACCTCACACTCTACCCCCCTCTAGGTCCTCCTCTGCCATGTCCCAGGACCTGAACCCTCCCCCACCTCCACCCCAGAGTCTTTTACTTGGGTGCAAGACACCAACTCCAGTCCAGGTTCTGCCTAGTATTTCCCTTCTGTTCTTATTTCTCTACTTCTGCCTAGGAGTGAGATCATCCCAGATTCATCCTCCTCTTTCTGGCTGAACTAGAAACTTGAGGTTGTTGAGATCATCCCAGATTCATCCTCCTCTTTCTGGCTGAACTAGAAACTTGAGGTTGTTGAGATTAATCAGTGACAGTTTGGGCAACAGATCATAATTTTTCTGACCCTTTGCAGTTTGTTTGGGTCCCAGTGTTCCTTGTCAGTGTTTCTCTGTCCCTTCTCCTGCCGAGCTCCCAGAGACAATCACCAGAGTTCTCACAAGTCTTCGAAACAGTTTGCTTATAGGGCACCAGGTGGTGGCGCACCTTGTTAAGCGCTCACGTTACAGTCCACAAGGACCCAGGTTCAAGCCCCTGGCCCCCACCTGCCAGGGGAAAGCTTCAGGGGTGCAGGTGTCTCCCTGTCTCTCTTCCTCCCTCTCCCCTCTCAATTTCTCTCTGTCTCTATCCAATAATAAATAAAATAAATATTAAGAAACAAAACAGTTTGCTTGCTTCGGTTTTGTTTTTTCTTCGAGTTGAACACAGGTCCTTGTGCACTGTAATGTGAGCGCTTAAGCAGCTGCACCCCTCCCTGGCCCCAGAATAAGTATTATAGGAAGCATGGGAGAGGTACAGAGCTCTAGTACTCTCCATACCCGGCCTCCCCACTGCAACACTAGATGACTCACTGAATGATTAGTGAACCGATGAGGCGTCAGGCAGTGGCGCACCTGGTTAAGCACACGATTATAGTGTACTAGGTCAAGGGTTCAAGCCTCCAGTCCCCACCTGCAGGAGGAAAGCTTCTCCAGTGGTGAAGCAGGGCAGCAGGTGTCTCTCTGTCTCTGTCTCCTCCCCTCTCAATTTCTCTGTTTCTACCTAATAGTACAAGTAAAATAAAACTTAAAAAATAAGCCGGAAAGGGTATGCTATCACAAACTGAAATTTATACTTTATTCCAATTTACTTAGTTTTTTTGAGTCTAATATCATGTTTCTTTTCCTCCCCTATGATGCTACCCAGGATACAGTACATTCAGCTGCCACCTCTCCCGTGACAGTTTCTCAAATCCCCCTGGTTTCTGATGGACTGCACAATACTGAGTTGTAATGGCCAGTCTGTGGCATTGGAATTTGGCAACGAGACTGGTGTTGACGCTTTTTTATGGCGGGGGGAGGGTGCGGGTCTGGTGAGGGGGGAGGGCTGAAGAGCAGGAGCAAAGTCCTGGCCCCCTGAGAGTGCAATACAAACAGAATTTAGGGGGTCGGGCGGTGGTGGCGCAGCGGGTTGAGCGCACGTGACACTAAGAGCTAGGACCAGCGTAAGGACCCGAAGGATCCCGGTTCGAGCCCCCGGCTCCCCACCTGCAGGGGAGTCGCTTCACAGGCGGTGAAGCAGGTCTGCAGGTGTCTTTCTCTCCCCCTCTCTGTCTTCCCCTCCTCTCTCCGTTTCTCTCTGTCCTATTCAACAACGATGACATCAATAACAACAGCAACAATAAAAAGACAAGGGCAACAAAAGGAAAATAAAAAAAAAAATCTTTAAAAAATGGCAGGGGGTAGACAGCATAATGGTTATACAAACAGACTCTCATGCCTGAGGCTCCAAAGTCCCAGGTTCAATCCCCCGCACCACCACAAGCCAGAGCTGAACAGTGCTCTGGTTAAAAATTTAAAAAAAAAAAAAAATCTTAAAAAAAAATTTAGGGGATCAGGCGGTAATGCAGCAGTTTAAGTGCACATGATACAAAGCACAAGGACCGATTTAAGCCCCCGGCTCCCCACCTGCAGGGAAGTCACTTCACAGGCAGTGAGGCAGGTCTGCAGGTGTCTGTCTTTCTCTTCCCCGTCTTCCCCTCCTCTCTCCATTTCTCTGTCCTATCCAACAACAACAGCTATGACAACAATAACAATAGCAACTACAACAAGGGCAACAAAAATGGGAAAAATAGCCTCCAGGAGCAGTGGATTCACATCGATAACCCTGGAGGCAAAAAAAAAAAAAATAGGGGCTTGGCGGTGGCGCACCTGGGGTTAAGCACACACATGACAAAGCAAAGGACCCGGGTCCAAGCCCCGCGACCCCACCTGCAGGAGAAAAGCTTCACAAGTCGTGAGGCAGGGCTGCAGGTGTTTCTCTGCCCTCTATTTCTCTTCCCTCTCAGTTACTCTCTGCCCTACCAAATTAAGTCATTTTTTTTTTTTTTAAAGAAGGGAATCAGGCGGTAGCACAGCGGGCTAAGCGCATGTGGAGTGAAGCACAAGGACCCTCCTAAGGATCCTGGTTCGAGCCCCTGGATCCCCACCTGCAGGGAAGTAGCTTCACAGGTGGTGATGCAGGTCTGCAGGTGTCTGTCTCTGTCTTCCCCTCCTCTCTCCATTTCTCTCTCTCCTATCCAACAATGATGACATCAATAACAACAATAATATTAACTACAATAATATAACAAGGGCAACAAAAGGGAATAAATATTTAAAAAAATAATTTTTGTTTTGGTCTTTGGCATGTCATTGCTTTTAGTCTTTCTTTGCTAACAGGTGTGTGTGTGTGTGTGTATGAGTATGTGTGAGTGTATGTGTGTATGTATGTGTGAGTGTATATGTGTGAGTGTATGTGTGTGTGTATGTGTGTATATGTGTGAGTGTATGTGTGAATGTGTGTGTGTGAGTGTGTGTGTCCTGAGGTCACATGTAGCTAGTTCTCTGCACTCCTGTGGAAACATTCAACTTGTGTTAGCTGAGCGTGCGCTCACACTAACCCATATAACCACCTCTGATCTCTTACCACATAAATTATCCAGACCCTTTGCACCAGAGAAACCTTTTCTTTATTCCTTTTTTTTTCTTTTTCAGCAGAGTCCTGCTCCTCTCTGGCTTATGGTTAACACTGGGGGTCGAACCTGCAGCATCAGTGCCTCAGGCTCTAAGGTCTTTTTACATAGCCCTTACGTTACCTCCCCAGGCCCACAGCCAGAATCTGTTAGGAGACGCCACTCACAGCACTGCCATCCCGGGGACTGTCTGGTTCCGCTCACGGGGTGCCAGGGCTCCAGACCAGAGTGATCTGGTTCCGCTCACGGGGTGCCAGGGCTCCAGACCAGAGGCTCACTCGCAGGCGGCCAAAGACCTGAGTGGGTAAGCTATCTCCAGGCTCCTCATTTCTTTGATAAAATTCTGATTTGGGGGTGGGAGGGGGTATAGTTTCACTTCTACTTTTGTTTTTACCAGAGCACTGTTCAGCTCTGGTTCATGGTGGAGCGGAGGACTGAACCTAGGACTTTGGAGCCTCAGGCGTGAGAGTCTGTTTGCATGACCGTTGTGCTGTCTCCCTCCGCTCTAGAGATTTCTGCTTTGACTTTTCTTTCACCCATTCTCCTTGGCCTCAGCAACATGTAATCATGTGTTCCCTGAAATAAGCATCTTGCTTTGTGTGACTCTCTCCTACTCTCACCCCATCCTAGTTCCTGGGGCAGTTCTGCAATTAACTGAGAAAGGGCAGAGCTGCTTTGGCCACTGCTATTGAGAAATGGAGACTTTTGCTTTTTGCCCCCAGGGTTACTGCTGGCGCGGGATACCTGCACTAGAATCACTGCTCCTGGAGGCTACTTTCCCCATTATGTTGCCCTTTTTTTTTGGGGGGGGGGGCAATTAATGTTTTACAGTCGACAGTTCTTCTAGCGTTTGCCCTTCTGTAGCCAGTCAACAGCGTCAGGTTGAGCCTGATGTTGAGACCTCCTTTGAATCTGGAGAGGTGGCAGTCGTTGACTCTGTGGGTCATAGTCTGTCTGGAGCCGCAGGGGCAGTTCGGGTCGTCTCTGGCTCCCCAGCGGTGGAACATAGCAGCACACCGGCCATGGCCCTGCCAAGTGTCAACCCGGCTTTGACCTAGCATGTTATGATTGGGCCCTCCTCAATCGCTATCGAACAGTCGACAGTAAAAACAATAGACAAAATATTTTTATTTTTTATTGGATAGAGGTAGGAATTGACAGAGGAAGGGGAGAGACAGAGAGACACCTGCCACCCTGCTTCACCACTTGTGAAGCTTTTCCCCTGCAGGTGGGGACTAGGGGCTTGAACCTGGGTCCTTGTGTTCTGTAATGTGTGTGCCTAGCCAGGTGCACCACCACCTGGCCCCCCCAGCAGACTGACAAGACCATAGGATAAGAGGGGTACATTTCTACACATTGCCCATCCCCAGAACTCCATATCCCATCCCCTCCCGACAGCTTTCCCATTCTCTATCCCTCTGGGGGCTGGGTGGTGGAGCACCTGGTTGAGCACACGTTACAGTGCATAAGGACCCAGGTTCAAGCCCCCAGTCCCCACCTGCAGGGGGAAAGCTTCACAAGTGGTGAGGGCTGCAGGTGTCTCTCTCCCTCTTGATTTCTGGCGGTCTCTGTCCAATAAAGATGATAATTAAAAAATTTAAAAATACCTTTATCGTGTTTTAAGACTTTAGTAAGAAGAAAGAGAACCAGAACATTGGTCTGGTCTATGTGCCAGGGACTGAACTGCAGGACCTCAGACATGAGCCCAGTGCTGTGGTCAGTGCGCCACCTCCTGGACTAATTAAACAAAAACAATTGGGGGATGAAGTTTATAGTAAAATAAGCCTGCACATGGGTAAAGTTTCCCAGTTTTCCACCTAACAATTCAACCCCACTAGGTGCTCTGCCATCTGGCTCCAGGACCTGAGCCCCCCCCCCCCCATTATTATCTTAGAATTCATTCATGAGGAAGGAAAGAAGCAGACACCCCCATTATTATCTCAGAATTCACTCATGAGGAAGAAGCAGACACTGTTCTGGTACATGCACTGCTAGGGATTAAACTTGGCACCTAAAGGTTGAGAATCCAATGCTTTATCCACTGCACCACCTCCTGGACCAGTCGGGTTTACCAGAGCCCTGCTCAGCTGTTGGCTGAGCCAGGATCCTTGAGCTGGTCCTTGTGCTTTGCACCATGTGCCTTTAACCCACTGCATTCCTCCGGCCTCGGTAAGATACTTGGGAAGAAATGTCCCATTGCAGACCCTGTACAGGTGAGCATCAGCCCAACTCACCTTCCCAGCTGTTACTTGGCCAGCGCAATGCTCAGCGCTGACACCTGGTGGTGCGGGGTACTGAACCTGGGACCTCCGGGCATAACCACTAATGCCGTTTATCCTGAGACCTTTTTTGCCACCGGGGTTATCACTGGGGCCCATTGCCTGCACCATGAATCCACTGCTCCTGGAGGCCACTTCTTGCCACTTTGCTGCCCTTGATGGATAGGACAGAGGGGAATACAGAGTGGGGAAAGATAAAGACATTACCACCTGCCCGACCACCTGCTTTTTAAAATAAACCACGCGTGCACGTATTTATTATTTTAACCAGAGCACTGCGCAACCAGTTCCTAGGTCTATGTAGGGCGCCATGCTACAATGTGTTAGACGTCTAAGGACTGAACAGTCTCAGCTAATTAGAACCAAAGATCTGTTTCTTCATGCATGTCCGCATCTCCCTCTCACTGCCTCAGTAGCATAGTGAAGGGGCCAGGCTAAGTGCCTCCGGACCTGGGTTCAAGCCCCTGGTCCCCACCTGCAGGGGGAAAGCTTCAGGAGAGGTGAAGCCGGGCTGCAGGTGTCTCTCAAGCTTGGGGTGTCTTGGGAGGTGGCACAGTGGATAAAGCTTTGGACTCAAGTTCAATCCTGAGCAGCGGTTCTATTTTCATCAGTTATATCTTAAAAATACGCGCACAGTGACTTTCACGTGGAGAAGCATCACGGTGACGGCAGACTCAGGCCTGAGGCTCAGGTCCCAGGTTCAATTCCCCACACGGCCACACAATCAAGAGCTGAGCAGGCCTCCAGTTCAAAGAAAAACCTCCACGTGAGGCACCAAAGGCCCCGGCAGGCCGCGAGCCCAGCCCCGGTCGCCCACTCCCGACCGGCCAGATGGTGACGGCCGAGGCCCGGAGGCCCCCAGCCCGCCCCCCCCCCCCAATCCAGTCGGACCGGCCGCATCCCACCCCAACATGTCGCCGGCACACGGGGTCATTTTGTTCAGACAGATGTTTATTGCGCCAGCCACTGCCGAGCCCTCACGCCGAGCTGGAGGCTGCAGCCGCCGCCCTCTTGGGCTTGGGGGTCGTTCCCTCTCGGAATCCGTGCCTGCAGCGGGTGAGAATGAAACGTCTCAGGAGCGGCCGGCAGACAGACAGACAGACGTGGGGCCTGGCTTCTTACTGGAGGCCGAGCTCATCTCAGCCACATGCTGAAATCAGTGTTGAACTCATATGTTCAGACATTTATTCGCTGACATCACGGATAAGCCGCGACCTCCCTCCTTCCCGCAGCGCGGGGCAGTGGTCACGCTACACGCCAGTCCCGGCCCAGCTCCCGAGCCCCGGGCCGCCATGAAGCCAGAGCCCCGAGCAGGGCGGAGCGCAGCGCAGCACGAGGGTCCGGGCGCCGGGCCAGGTCGCCGCAGCCCCCATTAGCCGCCGCTCCCCGCCCGGCTGGCCGGCTTTCCGCTCGCTCTCCCCAGACAGTGACCTGGGCCAACCCCGCACAGCACGTCGGGCTGGGCCCGCAACCAACAGACGAGCCGGCAGCCACCGCGCGATGGAGGACCCCCCCACGCCTCCCTGCGCTGCTGCGGCCCGTAGGCCACGGTCGCCAGCAATGTGTCTGTGTTCCGTGTGAGAGAGAGAGAGAGCTCACACCCAGGACGCCAGCCAGACGCCCGACAGACACCCCACCGTGCGTCCCGGACAGACACCCCACCGTGCGTCCCGGACAGACACCCCACCGTGCGTCCCGGACAGACACCCCACCGTGCGTCCCGGACAGACACCCCACCGTGCGTCCCGGACAGACACCCCACCAATGTGTCCTGGAGCCCCGCTGCCCCAGACCCCCACCCCACTAGGGAAAGAGAGAGACAGGCTGGGAGTATGGATCCACCTGCCAACGCCCATGTTCAGCGGGGAAGCAACGACAGAAGCCAGACCTCCCACCTTCTGCGTCCCACAATGACCCTGGGTCCACGCTCCCGGAAGGACAGACGGCAGGGAGTCTGTCCGGGAGCCCCCGCCCGCCCGCGCACCTGAACCTGCGGTAGACGATCTTCAGGTGCCGCATGCGGCCGGTGCCCGTGGTGTTGCGCCGCTTGGCCTTGGCGCTCCAGTTGTCTGCGGAGAGAGGGCGGGGCTCCAGCAGCCGGACAGACCGACGCGACAGACAGACACGACAGACAACACACCCCGGGCCCCCCGGCCAGACAGACAGACGCCCCCTCTGCTCCCCGGGCACGGGCAGGACAGACAAACCCCAGGCCCCCGGGCACAGGCAAGATAAGACAGACAGACAGACAGACCCACCCCTTCCGCTCCCCGGGCACGGGCAGGACACAGACACCGCAGGCCCCCGCGCTCCCCGGGCACAGGAGGTAAGACAGACAGACAGACAGACAGACGCCCCCTCCACCCCAGGACATGCGGACAGACAGACGCCCGCCCCCTCCGCCCCGGGGCTCGCGGACAGACAGACAGACGAAAGGACGCCCCCCTCCGGCTCCCCGGGCACGGGCAGGACAAACCCCAGGCCCCCGGGCACAGGCAGACAGACAGACCCATCCCCATCCCTTCCGCTCCCCGGGCACAGGAAGACAGACAGACAGACTCCCCCACCACCCCGGGCACGCGGACAGACAGACGCCCCCCTCCGCCCCGGGACACGCGGACGGACGGACGGACGGACAGACGGACGGCCCGCGGCACTCACACTTGCGCTTGCGCTTGGCGGGGTAGCCGCACTTGCCGCACGCCGCCTTCTGCAGGTGGTAGGCCTTGGAGCCGCAGCGCCGGCACAGCGTGTGCGTCTTGTTGCGCCGCTTCCCGAACGACGACGTCCCCTTCGTCTGCGGGGGGCGCGGGGCGCGGGCGCTGAGCGCGGGCGGAGGACGCCGGAGCCGCCCTCAGCCCGGCAACAGGGCCGCCCCGGCCCCGGCCCCCTCCCCGCCCGCAGCCGCGACGGCCGGACACGCGGAGCCGAGCGCCACGGCGGCCCCCCACCCCGCACGCGGCCCGGGTCTCGCGAGAGCGCGCCGTGCGGCGGGGACGGCGGCCGCGGCACCCGGCGGAGAGCGGCCGTCCCGCTCCCGCCCTCCGAGGCCCGGCGCGCGCCCCCGCCCTGCCCGCCGGCGCCCCTGGCCCGGGAGTCTGGGTTCCCCCGCAGCGCCGGGCGGCCAGGCGACGCGGAGGCGCGGGATGGAAAGCGATTGCGAGACCCGCCGCTCCGCACTCACCATCTTGCTCCCGCCGCCGAGACCAAAGAGGCCGGAAGAGCAGGCACTTCCGCTATATCGCGCTCAGGAGCTTCCGGCAAGGGAAGCACTTCCGGTGGCGGGCGGCGCGCCGCCCTTTCCGGTTCGTCGCGGCGCTGTAGGAGGCGTGGAGAGGAAGTTCCGGGCCGAGCGGGGCGGGGTGTTTGCGCCGGTGCCCCGGGGGCGGGAAGGGGCCGTCTCGCCTCCGCTCCCGCCCGAGCTCAGACGTCACCGCGCTTAGTGGTCCAGGTGGCGCTGGGACCCGAAATCAAGGGCCCCGGTTCGAGCCCCCGGTCCCCGCCTGCAGGGGGCAAGCTCCACGAGTGGTGAAGCAGGGCTGCAGGTGTCTCTGTCTCTCTCCCTCTGCGTCTCCCCCGTCCCTCTCGATTTCTGACGGTCTCTGGCCAATAAATAAATAAAGATAATAAAAAATAAAAACGTGTGGTCCGGGAGGTGGTGCGGTGGGTGAAGCGTCGGACTCGCAAGCATGAGGTCCTGAGTTCAATCCCCGGCAGCGCATGTGCCAGAGTGATGTCCGGCTCTTTCTCTCTCCTCCTATGTTTCGCATTAATAAACAGATAAATAAAATCTTTAAAAAAAAAAAAAGTAATAAGGAAATAAGGACAACAATGTTTTAAAGGGCATAGGGCAGGTGCCTTGCCATGTGGACGTCCAAGTTTAAGCCCCAGTACCGCCTCAGAGGTGCTATAACAGTGGCAGGAGCTCCCGTGCTGTAATCTCTCTCTCTAGCTCTCTCTTTAAAAAAAAAATATATATATATATATATGTATATGTGTATGTGTATATGTATATATATATAGGGTAGAGACAGAAATTGAGAGGGGAGGAGAGATAAAAAGAGAGAGACACTTGCAGCCCTGCTTCACAACTCGTGAATCTTTCCCCTGCAGGTAGGGACCAGGGGCTTGAACCAGGGTCCTTGCGCACTGTAATGCGAGCACTCAATGAGGTGATCTGGTCCCCAGTGTAATTTTTTAGATTGGGAGAGGAGGCATCTGAAGCCTGCAAGCCTGAACAATAAGCGTCCCTGCTTGGAAACTACCCAGAGCCCTGGTCTCAGGCCCAGGCTGGTAGTATTAGCCACTCAGATAAAAGTTTTCAATAGTTTGCGGTGAGTAGATTTAGACTAAGTAAGTGCAGCAAGCAAGTAGAAAGACCTAAGAAACACACAAGAAAGCACCTAACCAAATATTTACAACTCAGGCCTACACACCCTCTACTCCTACCCCTACTTCACTTCTCTCAATCACTTTTTTTTTTTTTTAATTTCTTTCTTGGGAATTAATGTTTTACATTCAACAGTAAATACAATAGTTTGTACATGCATAACATTTCCCGGTTTCCCATATAACAATACAACCCCCACTAGGTCCTCTGTCATCCTTCTTGGACCTGTAATCTCCCCACCCCCCCCACCCCCGAGTCTTTTATTTTCTCAATCACTTTAAGTCTAACCTTGTCAAAGAAAGTAAGGACTACAGAAGCTGGGTATGAGGAAGAGACTGGCTCATCCAGTGATGGCCCTTTTGTTCACGACCAGGCCACCCCATTATCTGGGGCCCTAGTCAGGGAATCCTGGGATTTCCACATAGACATGATGGGCCTAGACCTCTAACAGAGCCCTCTCTCCACTGTCACTGCTCACGTCCCTCAGGAACGTCGGCACAAGCCCTCTTGTGGGCTCTCCAGGACCTGCCCTCACTGTAGAGCAGCCATGGTGGGGACTCCCCACTCTCTGAAGGGAGGCTGGTCAGCCTGCTCTGCCCCTCGAGGAAGACGGGTCCTGACATGAGAGCAGCCTGGAAGGTTCCAGCTGTGACCATGGGCTGTGAGCTCAGACAGGGACTCAGAGGCCACACAGGCTCCTGTGCTGAATGTGAACAGACATGGGCTCTCAGTCAGACTGACTGGTTAACAGTTAATGGCATTTATCTGCTTTCCTCCTGTTTGGGAGCTACTCTCTGCCCTAATCCAGCTTTCTAGTCCTATTCTCAACTCTTGACACTATCGTCCCAGACAAGACTTTTAGTCCACCTGCATGTTAGCTGTTGGGCTCAGGCAAAAATTACTGAAGTCATAGGTGGGTTGTCGTATGCTTTACATTGGTTTGTTCTAGCCCTCCCCCGCCAAGAGAATTGCATCAGTCCTGTTAATTTTGCGGGCCTGCTTGGCCCCACCCCAAGGAACCCCGAGAGAGGGTTCCTGAGTCCGAGAGTTCCTGAGTTCCTGAGTTTGAGAGTTTCAGGGTTACAGAGTAAGAGAGAGTTCCAGTGTGCCAGAGTTTCAGAGGGTTCCCCAGTATGAGAGTTCCAGAGTTCCAGAGTTGGAGAGTTCCTGAGTTCGAGAGTAAGAGGAAGTGCTTGCGCCGCTGCAAAGAGACAGCAGAGTTCTGTTTGGTGATTAGTTTGTCTTAGTTTATGAATCGTTGTTCCTGAATAAAGAAATACAGCTTCCCTGCCCAGCCGTTGTCTCCGCGTCTCTGTTACCCGCCTGTGAAGCAAGCCAGCCCGGTCGGCAAGAGCCTTCCGAAATTTTAACAACAAACGTGGAACAGACCTAAAATAGATTTCCTGACGTCTGTTCCTACCTTTGTGTTCCTGTTTATTAAACAATTTGTCCTCTTTTATATCTTACCACCTTTCAGCCAATAAGTTGCAGACACTACCATGACGCCATCCTGACTTCCATGGGCAGACACCCTCCCCCTTGTGTCCTGGAACCTCCCCTCCACAGAGCCCTGCCCCACTAGGGACAGACAGACACAGGCTGGGGGGATGAGTCGCCCTGCCATATGTCCAGCACGTGAAGAAGCAATTAAAGAAGCCAGACCTTTCACTTTCTGCACCTCATAAAAATTTTTGGTCCAGGGGGTCGGGCAGTAGTGCAGCAGGTTAAGCACACATGGCGTGAAGCGCAAGGACCAGCCTAAGGATCCTGTTTCGAGGCCCCTGACTCCTCATCTGCAGGGGAAGTCGCTTCACAAGTGGTGAAGCAAGTCTGCAGGTGTCTGTCTTTCTCTCCCCCATCTCTCTCCATTTCTCTCTGTCCTATCCAACAACGACATCAATAACAACAACAATAAAAAACAAGGGCAACAAAAGGGAAAATAAATATTAAACAAAAATTAAAAATTCTGGGAGTCGGGCGGTAGCGCAGCGGGTTAAGCGCAGGTGGCGCAAAGCGCAAGGACCGGCATAAGGATCCCGGTTCGAGCCCCCGGCTCCCCACCTGCAGGGGAGTCGCTTCACAGGCGGTGAAGCAGGTCTGCAGGTGTCTATCTTTCTCTTCCCCTCTCTGTCTTCCCCTCCTCTCTCCATTTCTCTCTGTCCTATCCAACAACAACGACAACAATAACTACAACAATAAAACAACAAGGGCAACAAAAGGGAATAAATAAATAAATAAAAATCTTTAAATAAAAAGAAAATTAAAAATTCTTTTTTTTTTTTGGTCCATACTTCCACAGGGATAAAGAATAGGAAAGTTTCCAGTGGAGGGGACAAGACGTGGAACTCTGGTGGTAGGAGCAGTGTGACCCTGTTATCTTACAATCTTGTTAATCATTATTAAGTCACTAATAAAAATTAAACAAACAAACAAACATGTGTACTCTGTAGTTTGGAGGGCCGGAAGCATGATCACTTTAGTCCTGGTGAGAAGTCTCTTGGAGGGCTCAGTGGCTGTTCTGTTCATAGCCTCCCTAGCTGAACATTTCTCCATGCCACAATTGGTCAAACCTCCCATTGCTGCCCAAGAAAACCATCCCTTTTTGATGATAACATAAATAAAATCCTGGCCTGGGAGGTGGCACAGTGGATAAAGCTTAGACTCCTAACCGTGAAATTCTAGGTTCAGTCCACAGCACTGGACTTGCAAGAGTGAGACTGGTTCTCTTTCTTTTCTTTTTTTTTAAATATATTTATTTTATTTATTTATTCCCTTTTTTGCCCTTGTTGTTTTATTGTTGTAGTTATTATTGTTGTTGTTGTTGTTGGATAGGACAGAGAGAAATGGAGAGAGGAGGGGAAGACAGAGAGGAGGAGAGAAAGATGGACACCTGCAGACCTGCTTCACCGCCTGTGAAGCGACTCCCCTGCAGGTGGGGAGCCAGGGGTTCGAAACGGGATCCTTATGCTGGTCCTTGTGCTTTGCGCCACCTGCGCTTAACCCGCTGCGCTACCGCCCAACTAACTCCCTCTGGTTCTCTTTCATTAATAACAGATTGTTGTGGTCTGGGAGGTGGTGCCGTGGATAAAGCATTGGACTCTCAAGCATGAGGTCCTGAGTTCCATCCCGGGAACACATGTACCAGAGTGATGTCCTTGTCCCCTTTCTCTTCTTTCTCATTAATAAACATACTAAAAAATACAAATATATCTTTTGTGAAAATGGCCTGCATCATCAAAACAGTAAGTGACAGGTGTTGAAGAGGTTGTGGAGAAAAATGGACTACGTCACACTGCTGGTGGGACTGCAGAGTGGGGCAGCCCTGTGGAAGGCTGTGTGGAGAGTCGTTCAACAAGTCAAAATCAAATGACCTTATGACCCAGCAACACCACTCTGGCATTTATCCAGAGGACAAGAGAATTGTAAATCAAAGGGACATAATGTACTCCTATGTTCATGGTTTCACTATTTATTCACAATAGCCCAAGAGTGGAAGCAGCCTAAATGTCCCTGACAAGTGACTGGATACAGAAATTATGGGAGCAAAAACTAATAAAGTCATGGGCCCTTTGGAATATACATAAAATAGACCTACTATTTCCAAAATGGAGACCCCAAATCTTCATCTACAATATTCCAGCCTTTAGGTTCATGATTAATCAACAATTTGAATGGCTTTATATGTTAACCATTAAAAATTTTTTTTTTAATTTCATTTATTTATTCCCTTTTGTTGCCCTTGCTGTTTTTTATTGTTGTAGTTATTACTGTTGTTGTTATTGATGTCATCGTTGGATAGGACAGAGAGAAATGGAGAGAGGAGGGGAAGACAGAGAAGGGGAGAGAAAGACAGACACCTGCAGACCTGCTTCACCGCCTGTGAAGCGGCTCCCCTGCAGGTGGGGAGTATGCTAACTCTTCTCCAGACACCAGGTTCCTGATGCCAGCATGATGCCAACCTGACCTCCCTGGGAAGACGACCCCACTAGTGTGTCCTGGAGCCCCGCTTCCCCAGAACTCCATCCTACTAGGGAAAGAGAGAGGCAGGCTGGGAGTATGGATCCACCTGCCAACGCCCATGTTCAGCGGGGAAGCAATTACAGAAGCCAGACCTTCCACCTTCTGCATCCCACAGTGACTCTGGGTCCATACTCCCAGAGGGATAAAGAATAGGAAAGCTATCAGGGGAGGGGATGGGATACGGAGTTCTGGTGGTGGGAATTGTGTGGAGTTGTACCCCTTTTATCTTGTCAGTGTTTCCATTTTATAAATAAGTAATTAAGAAAAAAAAGAAGTTACAAGATATTTATATCTCTCTATCTATATATCTCCATGGAATACTACTCTGCAATCCAGAAAGATAACATCGTGTCCTTTGAGACAAAATGTAGGGAACTGGAGATGACTGTGTTTAGTGTGATAAGAGATAAAAGACAACCACTGGATGGCTTCACTCATATGTGGAGCTAGAGATAGGATACACATCAACTTAAAAAACAAACAAAACCAGAAACAGGCAAACTGTTCGTAAGACTTGTGAGAGCCACAGTGGTTCTTTCTCTTTGGGAGGTTCCGGTGTGGGGATACAGAACTTGGGTGGTGTCATCTTACAATCTTACACAGTAAACAATGAAAAAGCAATAAGGTCTGGGGTGGCTGGGTGGGGAGAATACAGGTCCATGAAGGATGATAAATGACATAGTGGGTGTTGTATTGTTAAATGGGAAACTGGGGAATGTTATGCATGTACAAACTATTGTATTTACTGTTGAATGTAAAACATTAATTCCCCGATAAAGAAATAAATTATATAAAAAAACCCAATAAGGTAAACATTAGTACTTCAATGTGAAAGTATGACTCTCTCTGTAATCACATCTCCAGAGGGAACCAGCGTGCTTTGGGAATAGCTCATTTCTTTCTTCGTCTAAATAGGGCACACGCTTCTGCACCTGCGCGAACACATTCTACACTTGTTATTTCCTTGTACATTTATTTATTTATTTATTTGCCAGAGCCCTGTTCAACTCTGGATTATGGTGGTGCGGGGGATTACCTGGGACTTTAGAGCCTCAGGCATGAGAGTCTGTTTGCATAACCATTATGCTATCTACTCTCCGCCCTACATTTATTTTTTAGACTTACCTATTTTTTATATTTTTGTAGCTCAGGGACAGCCTCTGGTTCTCAGCATGGACACTCATAGAGCATGTTGCGATCATCACCACACTTACTCTTTTTTCCTCTCCTCTCTCTCTCTCTTTTTATAAAGACAGAGAACAATTAAGAAGGAAGGGGATGGTGAAAAGGGACAGAGAGACACCGGCAGCACTGTCTACTGCTCAGGAGCCTTCCACCCTGAACAAGGGGACTGGAGACTTGAACCTGGGACATTGCACACGCTGATATGTGTGCTCCACTGGGTGCACTGCTACCCAGTTTTTATTTATTTACTTTTATTTTTTTATTGGAGCAAAGCATAGCTTTGGGTTATGATGATGCTGGGGAGTTACTCATACCTTTGATGGCTCAGGTATGAAAATCTTTTTGCAGGGGGCCAGGCGGTAGCACAGCGGGTTAAATACGGGCTCAAACCGGGATCCTCAAGCCAGTCCTTACGCTTTGCACAGAGTCTCTTTTCATAACCATTATGCTATCTACCCCACGCACTTGTTAAATGTTAAAGCAAAAATGATGTCTGCAATTCCTAATTACCATAACAATATATCATGTGTATCATTACTTGTCTACCTCATTCTTTTTAATCCCTTGTTCTTTTTTTATCGGCAGGAAATAATCTATTATTATTATTATTATTTTATAAGAACACTGGTAAATTCAGCTCCGTCTTATGGTGGTGTTGGGGCTTGAACTTGGTACTTTGGAGCCTCAGGCAGGAGAGTCTGTTTGTATAACCATTATCCTATAATGGTTATTTCCACCTAGAAAATCATTTATTCTATAAATCCCCAAATCTGGGTTTTTTTTTTCAGTCTCCTGCTATCAGAAACAATATTGTAATCCAGATTCTTGTATTTGGATATTTTATTTTTTTCTCAATATGATTTTCTAGAAGTGCTGTTGTTGAATTGGAAGAGAGCAATGTTTATTGACCCGTGTGTTTATTGATTGCTGTATTTCGTCATTTTGTCTCATTGCAGATGAGCGTTCAGAGGAGGGCGAATGTAGCCCAGTGAAAGTTCAGCAGGTGTTTCAGAGGAGTTAACCCTTGGGCTGAATTGTAATAGATAATGAGTAGGAACAGCAGGTAACCAGTCTACAGGGAGGCCCGGTCAGGATGGCCTCCGTTCTCTTCAAGAGTCAGCAACGTTGGTTTATTTAATCTGTGCTAACTAGAACCCCTCTTTGCCTTTTTTCTTTTGAAAATTGTACTTAAGTGACAGTCAGCATGATTTCATAATCCATTTCCTGGTTTGGGAAAAAAAAACAAAACCCAACAATGGCTACTGGGAGTGTTCCCTCAGAGATCATAGAAACTGAGTGCAAGGCCACTCACAAAGCTTCCCCTACATGTGGGAACCTGGGTCCTGGTGCATTGTAACAGGTGTGCCACCACCATTCCCCCCACTTATTTGGTTTATTTATTTATTTAATTTATTTATTCCCTTTTTGTTGCCCTTGTTGTTTTATTGTTGTAGTTATTGTTCTTATTGATGTCGTTGTTGGACAGGACAGAAAGAAATGGAGAGAGGAGGGGAAGACAGAGAGGGGGAAAGACAGACACCTGCAGACTTGTGAAGCAACTCCCCTGCACGGGCGGGGGGGGGGGGGGGGGGGGGCTCGAACAGGGATCCTTATGTCGGTCCTTGTGCTGTGCGGGTATCCCGCTGTGCTATCGCCGGACTCCCTATTTATTTGATTTTAAGCTGAGCATTGCTCAACTTTGGCTAGTGGTGTTGCTGGGCATTGGAACCCAGGGCCTTGCAGCCTCAGGCACAGAAGTGTTTTGCAGAACCTTCATTCTGCCTGTTCCACGTTGCCCTATTTGACAGTGGAGGAGGGAGCTGGACCCAGGCTCCTACACACAACAAAAAGGCGAGCTGGGTCTGGTGCAGCCAGCTGCCAGACACTTGACAGCCGGTCACATTTTCAGGGTTTGGGGAACTGAGAAGTGAGGTCAGAGCCTGCTGTCCCAGGACCATTTTACTAAGTCTTACTAGTGAGTTCTCCTGGCAGGGAGAGTAGAGAACGGTATTGTATTCGCAAGCTCAGGAAGCCATTGGTAAGCACTGGAGGCATTTCCCTGCCATTTATCAGGAGTTAAGGGAAAAGGGGGTGGGTGGGTATCATAGTGATTCAGCAAAAGGTTTTCATGCCGAGTCTCTGAGGTCGAGGTCGCAGCTTCAGTCCTGGACACCACCATAAATCAGAGCTGAAATGTACTCTGGCAAAAAGAAAAAAAGAATCACTTGTAATTTACAAGTAAATGAAATTTACAAGTAAATGAAATTGGGGGAACTGAAGAAGGTGAGCTAGGCTGACCTTAAGGCCTCAAGTAAAAAAATGAAAAGAAACAGAGTGCAAAAGGTTACTTAAAATTCTCCAGCAAGATCCTGAGTCTGTTTTAGATACATTAACCTCTCGGGACTGAGGAGAAATGAGGCTCTGGAGAAGATTACAGACCCCCTGAAGAAGCGCCCTTAGCTGCTGATTTTGGTCCAGAAACAAGGAGAGGTGAGCTGTCAGCAGTTCCTCGAGTGCTTAGTAAGCACTTTTCCAGAGTATGCCAACATAAGGCACTTCCAGCACGGTAAGTTGAACTTAAAAATAAGAAAAAGGATTTTTTTTTTGGAAGGGTGGGAGTGCGGAGTGCGGGTGGGTGGGTGGGTGGAGGGAGGCTAGTAGTCCCAAGGAAAAGGTAGATTTTCTTTAAACAGACAGGATAACCTCTTATGTTCTTTTTATTTTTCTTTTGGGAACGGTTTTCACTGAACTAAAGGAGACAAATGTCCAGGGCTTAAAAAAAGCAAACAGACAAACAAACAAATAAAAACCAATGTATTTTATATTTACTTTCAGGAACTGACAATTGCTATTGTTGTTGATACTGTCCTCCAAATTCACAGTTTTTGCCTTAGCATAAACTGTTCATTATTCTGGAAGCCACTTCCTGAAATGCTCTAAAGTCACTATTGTTAATGGTAGCTCAGCCTGGATTTAGTTTTCAGTAGATCTTTTTTTAAAAAATATTTATTTGTTCCCTTTTTTGCCCTTGTTGTTTTGTTATTGTAGTTATTATTGTTGTTATTGATGCCGTCGTTGTTGTGGGATAGGACAGAGAGAAATGGAGTACAATCAGTACATAGTATTTTAAAATTAATTTACATTTCTAGCATTGACAGCAGAGAAAAAATAAAGTTACTGATGCACCATCTACGTATGCAAGAAAGAAAAAAAAAGACATTTTCCCTAGATTTTTTTAAAATGACTATTCTGAGTGAGGTGTGTGACTTTTGGTCTGGATTGTTAACAACTATGACTTAAATCTATTGAAAACTGGGAGTCGGGCGGTAGTGCAGTGGGTTAAGCACACGTAAAGTGCAGGATCCCGGTTCGAGCCCCCGGCTCCCCACCAGCAGGGGAGTCGCTTCACAGGCGGTGAAGCAGGTCTGCAGGTGTCTGTCTTTCTCTCCCCTTCTCTGTCTTCCCCTCTCTCTCCATTTCTCTCTGTCCTATCCAACAACGAATTGCGTCAACAAGGGCAATAATAATAACCACAACGAAGCTACAACAAGGGCAACAAAAGGGGAAAAAAAAAATGGCCTCCAGGAGCAGTGGATTCATGGTGCAGGCACCGAGCCCAGCAATAACCCTGGAGGAGGAAAAAAAAAAAAAAAAAGATGAGAACCTGAGCCTCCTTGACCTATGGCATAAGTACAAATTCCGAATACATTTTTCCTCCTGGTGAGAAGCAGTCTGCATATTCTGAGACCACACCGTCCACCACTGAGGAAGATTGGATGCAGACAGAGATCACGAGTGTTTGAAGGAAACTGCCCAGTCCCCAGGGGGAACACGGGAGGAATACCACTCGGTGAAAAGCCCACTGGCACATCTGGTTGAGAATGTCGAATGCAAAGTCGCGGCAACTACTGGGTACCTGCAAGGTGGGCAGAGCTATGAAGAACCCGACGATGATTCTTTATACTTAGGAAAAGAAGAGTATCTTCCATGCATTGGGTATTCTGACCTCGCAGAAAGCCCTGTGGCAGAAGAGAATTACAGTGGCCCCCGAGACGATCGTCTCTGGTGTGGAGGAAGACTCTGCGTATTTCGGGAACCCAGAGCTCTTTGACAAGGACAGAGCCATGGCGATTCAGAAACCGACATGTCAATGCAGGAGAAGGAGAAAAGTATAGAAGGTAAGGGAGTGACATGTGCACAGTTTGCTCAGTAACAGGTTACTTTTTGGTTGCTATGACACAGTGGGGAGAGAGAGAGGGAGAGAGTGCGAGAGAGAGAGAGAGAGAGAGAGAAATGAAGGCTACCGGGAGTCTGCAAGTAAGCTTCTTCTCTCTCGGATTTCCCTTGTGCCTCCTAACCCGGATTTATTTGGAGTTGAGGGGAAGAGAGTGCATGGTGGGTGGTGTTAGCAGAAGTGCTGGTACTGTCTGCAGTCAGCTTCCACCACAAATACAAGGAGTTGCTAATCTATTGGATAGAAACAGAGAGAAACTGAGAAATAGAGAGACAGAGACACCTGCAGCCCTACTTCACCATTCATGAGGCTTTCCCCCTGCAGGTGGGGACCAAGGGCTTGAACCCGGACACTTGCACACTGTAATGTGTGCACTTAACCAGGTGCATCACCACCTGGCCCCAGAAGTTGTTAATCTTTTCTTTTCTTTTTTTCTTAAAGATTTTAAAAAGTATTTATTTATTCCTTTTTTTGTTGCCCTTGTTGTTTTATTGTTGTAGTTATTATTGTTATTGATGTCATCGTTGTTGGATAGGACAGAGAGAAATGGAGAGAGGAGGGGAAGACAAAAAGGGGGACAGAAAGACAGACACCTGCAGACCTGCTTCACTGCCTGTGAAGCGACTCCCCTGCAGGTGGGGAGCCAGGGGCTTGAACCAGGATCCTTACGCCAGTCCTTGCACTTTGCGCCACGTGCGTTTAACCGGCTTCGTTACCGCCTGACTCCCGTGACCATGTTTATTTTTATGAGAGGAGAGAACCATTGCAGAAGATATGGCTGGGGTTTCCCTCATGTGAGGTGTTGTATCCTTTACATTGGGTTGTTCTAGCTCTCCCCCTGCCAAGAAAATTGGATCAGTCCTGCTAGTTTCGCGGCCCGCTTGGCCCCACCCCAAGGAACCCCGAGAGAGTTCCAGAGTGGCAGAGTTCGAGAGTGCTTGGCGCTGCCTCGGGGAAAGAGGCAGCAGAGTTCTGTTTGGTGATTAGTTTGGTTTAGTTTATAAATCGCTGTTCCTGAATAAAGAAATGCAGCTTCCCTGCCCAGCTGTATGTCTCTGGTCATCTCTGTTACCCGCCCGTGAAGCTAGCCCGGCCAGCTGGAGCCTCTGAATTTTAACAACAGTGAGGAATGTGTTCGACCTCCTGAGTCACTTCTACCACACACTGGAATATTTCTTGATGGAAATTTAAGATATGAGACAAGCTTCATTTGCAAAAACAGCATCTAGAAATGAATCATCATGTGGGCTGGGAAGTGACACAATGGATAAAAGGTTGGGCTCTTAAGCCGGAGACCTCGAGTTTGATTCCTGACACTACAGGTGCCAAAATGATGCTCTGCTTCTCTCCTCTTATTTTATTTTTAATTAAAGCTAGTTTTTGTTCAGACGACTTTGATTTTCAGTATCACATACTTTTAAGTGTACGGCCCACACTTCAACATCTGTATAGGGCATCTGTTTGCATATCGCCTTCTGCTCACCACCAAGTCTACTGTCAAGCCATCCCTGTGCAATTGTATCCACTACCCCCTCTTTCTCTCTCTCTTTCTTTTCTTTTTTTTTTTTTTCCCTCCAGTGTTATTGCTGGGGCTTGGTGTCTGCAGTATGAATCCACGGCTCCTGGAGGCCATTTTTTTTTCTTTTGTTGCCCTTGTTGTTTGTTGCTGTTGTTGTTATTATTGTTGTTCTTGCTGTCTGTCGTTTGATAGTACAAAGAGAAGTTGAAAGAGCAGGGGAAGACAGAGGGGGAGAGAAAGATAGACACCTGCAGACCTGCTTAACTGTCTGTGAAAGGTGAGGAGCTGGGGGCTCGAACCAGGATCGTTAAGCTGGTCCTTAAGGGGCCAGCGCCCCTGTTCTTTTTTTGTCTTTACCAGAGCCCTAGCTCTGGCTTATGGTGGCGTGGGGGTTGAACCTGGGACTTCAGAGCCTTAGGCACGAGAGCACTTTGCATAAGCATTATGCTGTCTACTCTTCCCATTTTTTAAAATTTATTTTATTTATTTATTCCCTTTTGTTGCCCTTGTTGTTTTATTGTTGTAGTTATTATTGTTGTTGTCGTTGTTGGATAGGACAGAGAGAAATGGAGACAGGAGGGGAAGACAGAGAGGAGGAGAGAAAGATAGACACCTGCAGACCTGCTTCACCGCCTGTGAAGCGACTCCCCTGGAGGTGGGGAGCCGGGGTTCGAACCGGGATCCTTAGGCCGGTCCTTGTGCTTTGCGCCACCTGCGTTTAACCCGCTGCGCTACTGCCCGACTCCCCTACTCCTCCCATTTTATCTTAATTTCCACCAGGTTATCACTGGGAGGTGGTGCAGTGATAAAGCTTTGGACTCTCAAGCATGACGTCCTGAGTTCGATCCCCGGCAGCACATGTGCCAGAGTGATGTCTGGTTCTTTCTCTCTCCTCCTTTCTCATAGATAAATAAAATGCTTTAAAAAAAAAAGACTGAAAAAGAAAAGAAAGGAAAGGAAGAGAAGGCAAGATCATAGAAAAATAGCAATAAACATATAAATATAGTCATAGAAATAATAGTTAACCCGTCTGTGACCTTGGGAGAACCACTGCAGTTTCCAGTGAAGGGAGTGGAAACACAGTTCTGGTGGTGGACTGGCAGGGAATTGTATCCCTGTTAGCTTATAATTTTGTATCAATATTAGATCAATATAAGAAATAATAAGGTGGCGCAAAGCACAAGGACCGGCATAAGGATCCCGGTTCGAGCCCCCGGCTCCCCACCTGCAGGGGAGTCGCTTCACAGGCGGTGAAGCAGGTCTGCAGGTGTCTATCTTTCTCTCCTCCTCTCTGTCTTCCCCTCCTCTCTCCATTTCTCTCTGTCCTATCCAACAACGACGACAACAACAATAATAACTACAACAATAAAACAACAAGGGCAACAAAAGGGAATAAATAAATAAAATAAATATTAAAAAAATAATAAAATAAAACAAACAAATAAAATAAAAGTTTACTGTAACGATTAGGGAGGCCAAAGTCTGAAACCAGACAGGCTCTGGTTCTCTTTGAAGACATTCCGTTCTGTCTCTGACCTTCTGATAACCTCAGTTATTCTTGAGATTTCAGACATCTTTCCCCTGTGTTTCTTCAAATCATTTCCTCCCGCTGTGCATGTCTTTGTTTTTAAATTTCCTCTATTACTAAGCATACAAGTCCTTATAGGTGAAGCTTTACCTACTGACCTCATTTTGACTTGATAAGCTCTGTAAAGATCTTGTTTATAATTAAGGCCACATTCTGAGGAGCTGAGAAAGTCAGCATATCTCCTGGAAGGAAGCTTCAGTGCTTCCTTCCCACTGTCTGTTTTTGTTTTAAAAAGTCAACCAGGAGTTGGGCAATAGCACAGCGGGTTAAGCGCATGTGGCGTGAAGTGCAAGGACTGGTGGAAGGATCCCGGTTCGAGCTGACCACCCCCCCCCCCCCGCAGGGGAGTCACTTTACAGGCGGTGAAGCAGGTCTGCAGGTGTCTATCTTTCTCCATCTTCCCCTCCTCTCTCCATTTCTCTCTGTCCTAGCCAACAACAACGATGACACAGTAACAACAACAATAACTACAACAATGAAACAAAGGCAACAAAAGGGAATAAATAAATAAATTAATATTAAAAAAAAAAGTCAGCCAGAGCAGTGATGGAAGCTTTGACTCTGAGTCTACCATTCACTGGGTGTCTTCTTCCCCACAGCAAGAAAAAAAGGTGTTTAAGGATGTCCTGTCGAGCTTGAACCTGGATGGGAGCAGAAAGCTCCTGCCGGACATGGTGCGGCAATTGTCCCAGGATGGAGGAGGGAGATGGATGCCCGTGACACCGGCAGACTTAGCCTGGAGTTTCCTGCTGCAAGTCCGAGCACTGGATGTGCCGGCAGGGATGCCGTCCTCAGACTCGGGGCTCAGGCCGAGGGCGGCGGAGCAGGGGAGCTCCTGGCTGGAGCAGAGAACTTGGGAAACGTCCCGGCGCTCACCCCCTCTGATGCCCTCTGTGCTTCTCTGCTGGGTTCCGACAGCTCTTTGCAGCGCTGGGGCATGGCAGCCATGCACCGGTGCCCACTCGCCCTTCCCCTGCTTCTGCCCGACGCAGAGAACCACAGCAGCCAGTTCATGCTGGGCGCCGGCCGCCCTGGAGCCACAGAGGCTGCTGACACTCAGAGATGCCCGTCGTCGCCTCCTTCCCTCCTTCATGCGCCTGGGCCCCTGCAGCTTCTCCAAGTCCAGGATCCTGAACACCCGGCTGCCCCGCTTCCCAGACCTTTCTCCAGTCTGCCTCCCTGCGGCCCGACAGATCTCCGACGGGCTGGTAGAGGTGGCCTGGCACTGTCCCGGGGCCGCTCCTCTGGGACAAAGCCCAAGTTTCCCCCCCAAAGCCCGTGGCCATAGCCAACCTGCGTGGCGATCTGCAGGGTTTCTGGACCCAGTCTGGTTTCTTGGTGGAAGTCTCCTCGGCAGGTGCTTTTCTTCACTGACCGTCTGGGCGAGAAGGAATGGGACTTGTTTACGTGCTTGGGAGAAGAGACCATCGGGCGATGCTGTTTTGTGCTCATCCCTCAGGCCAGGGAGAGTGAGAGACTCAGATTTTCCAGAGGATCCTGAATCTGAAGGCATCGCAACTCCTGTTTTGGGAGAAGGAGGGGGAGACCGTGCCAAACCTTCAGGGTGCCCTGCGAAATGTAATGTCTTCTTCCCTCAACTGCATGTGCTGGGAAGACATGGCCTCCTTGGCCAGGGAGCTGGGAATCCGGGTGGAGCAAGGCTCTGAGAACATTCAAGGAACCCGCGTCTCCTCTAGTGGAAACTCGGAGCCCCAGAGACACAGGCCGAGGCCCGGCAGGACTCTCACCCCACCGCAGGGTCCCGGCCTCCTCGGGAAGCTGCCTTCCCTTGCCGACCGCAGCTGGAGGCCACATCAGCCGCGAGCTTTGGAAGGGCCCCCTTGCCCACCCCCACTTTTGGCCTACGTGGTTCTGCGCTTCACCCTTTCAGAACACGAGGTTCCCGGGCCGAGGCACACGTTTTGGGATTCAGTACTTTGAGCCACAGAGATTTCACTGGAGAATGGGAACTTCCCCAGGGCGCCGTGGGGCCAGCGTGTGAACAGAACATCTGGGAGGCTACCCAGCCCCACCCCTGCGCCTGTGGGGCCCGGCCCGGAGACCCCCGACAAGGGGAAGTCTTCACAGATCGGGGACGGTGGCCTCTCGGGTCGGTCACTGGCCATCCTCGGGTCCCCGGCCAGCAGGAGAAGCCGGGAAACCACCACCAAGAGGACCCCGCACCCAGGGACCGCGGCGGATGGAGGCGGATGGACCTCACAGAGACCACCGCTCCTTCACCCGCTTCCACCCGCCTCTTCACCAGGAGGCACAAAGCAGGCCTTCAAATCGGGCTTCCCGAAGGGAGTCCTGCCCCGAGTCCAACAGCAAATAAATCTGTGCCCAGTTCTCAGGTGCAAGCCAGTCAGAACAAGTCATGGCAGCTCCGGCAGCCGCAGCCCCGTCCCTCTAATCCCCGTCCTCTCTTAACATGGGAGCAGCCGCTCAGGCCCTGCCCTCGCCAGGGACACCTCCTCCACCCAGACACCCTCAGCAGAAGTCCTGTGGACCTCAGCCCTCCCAGTCCAGTTCTTACCAACATCACCCCTCTCAGCCTCACCCCTCCCAGTCTAGACCCTCTCAGCCTCACCCCTCCAAGTGAGCCCTGTGACACATCCTCTGCCCAGGCTACTGGAGCCTCATGGTGATTCGGAGAAGAACCCAGTGCCGAGAAGAAACTGCTGTTACTGAAAGCCACAGGTGACAAGCTTCGCTAAGCCCAGCGAGATGCCCCTGACGTATCTGTAAAGACCACGCTGACCCGGCTGTACAGTCGTTTGTACGAGTAGCACTGCTCTGTCGTCATGACTCAGAGGCTAGTCCGGCACTCACTGCGTTAAAGAAAGTTTCATGCTGTTGTCTGTCTGTCTGTCTGTCTGTCTCTCTCTCTGTCTGTCTATCTATCTATCGTTCTCTGGTGAATAATTTTGTTAAGTAACTAAGTTTAGGGATAAGCATAGTAGAGTATTACTACAATCCTAGTTTGGGTGTGTAATAAGATTTTGTGAAGACACTTTTGTGATTGAATTTTAATGTATAATTTGAGCTTTTTACATCTAGATCATTTTTTGTCTTCATTTTATTTCTTTTTTTATTTTTTATTTTTACTTTTTAAAAAAATTTTTTTATTTAAGAAAGGATTAATGCACAAAAACATAAGGTAGGAGGGGTACAACTCCACACAATTCCCACCACCCAATCTCCATAACCCACCCCCTCCCATGATAGCTTTCCCATTCTCTAGCCCTCTGGGAGCATGAACCCAGGGTCGTTGAGGGTTGCAGAAGGTAGAAGGTCTGGCTTCTGTCATTGCTTCCCCGCTGAACATGGGCGTTGACTGGTCGGTCCATACTCCCAGTCTGCCTCTCTCTTTCCCTAGTAGGGTGGGTCTCTGGGGAAGCGGAGCTCCAGGACACATTGTTGGGCTCTTCAATCCAGGGAAGCCTGGCCAGCATCCTGGTGGCATCTGGAACCTGGTGACTGAAAAGAGAGTTAACATACAAAGCCAAACAATTTGTTGAGCAATCATGGATCCCAAGCTTGGAATAGTGGAGAGGAAGTGTTAGGGAGGTACTCACTGCAAACTCTAGTGTACTTCTGCTTTCAGGTATATATTCTGCAGTAGTTTATGGATACGTGTGCACATAAGCTCTCTCTCACAGAAACTGGTGTATATCTAGGTTATGGGACTTTGTTAGAAAGTGAACCACCTGAGATGAAATTAGAGTATACTATAAAAGGAAAGGTCTCACCCGAGTAATGAAGCTGAAGGGTTGTCATTCCACACGTGAAGTCTCTGGATACAGTCTGAGGTGAAGCATGTTGAGGTGGCAATCATTGCGTTGGTTAGGTTGTGATCGGCGGATGCAATATTATTTGGTTTGGATTGGGAGAGGCATACGGGAAAGTGGGCCCTATCCAAGGGTTCCAGGACTGGGGGAAGTAGGGGCTCTCTAGTGGAGATGTGAGGTTCCTGCTGTCTTAGGGTTCAAAAAGACGATCGATAGTTAATGTTATCATCACATTATTTGGTAATTGGGTTAACTTTGAAAAGTCCTTTTGTTATGGTTTGCTGTACAGTCTTCATTTTATTTCTATCTTAAACACTCTTTACGCCGTTTGCCTGTTAACACGGGTTAATCATATGACCGCAGTGGCTGGCCATCCATCTACCTTTTTTTCCCCACCTTCTATCTACCTACCTACCTACCTATCTAAAAAAGAAATAATTGTGTATAACCAAGTAGAAAAAAAAAGAATTAAGAGCAGAATTAAGGAGTAGCTGAGCTAATGAAATGCTGCCTTGTGTGTGAGGTGATGTGTGTTCTGAATCCAGGTAATGGCGTCTGTGAGCCAGGTCACTTGGGAAGAAATGGATGAGACTGGGTCTTCAGTCACACAGGGACACAGGCTAGGACCCAGGATTCCTCAGTGCTGTGAGAACCATCACCCTACGTGTTGGCTGCTGTAGCCGTGCTTTGGTCAAACAGAAAAGTGGCTCTATGTGGACCACTAAGTAGGTGACAGAGTCATTCGAGTCCGCTCGCTTTGCTGGTAAACCTCTCACATGACCCTTACAGTAGAAACAGTGCAGGGATTACTTGGCACCAACTTTAGGAATGGTCCGTGCATGCTTCCTTTTGTATCACTTTATGGAAGGCATAATTCATTTTTTTTCCTTTCTTTCTTTCTTTCTTTCTTTCTTTCTTTCTTTCTTTCTTTCTTCCCTTTAGTTGCCCTTGTTTTATTGTTGTAGTTATTGTTGTCATTGTTAAATACGACAGAAGGAAATGGAGAGAGGAGGGGAAGACAGAGAGTGGGAGAGAAAGACAGACACCTGCAGACCTGCTTCACCGCCTGTGAAGCGACTCCCCTGCAGGTGGGGAGCCGGGGGCTCGAACAGGGATCCTTACCCAGTCCTTGTGCTTTGCGCCACGTACGCTTAACCCGCTGCGCTACCGCCCGACTCCCAGGCATAATTCATTTAACGTATCTCTGTTAAGATAATTTGCTATCTCCCTGACCCAATAAGCAAAGCTTTAAAAAACGGCTCTCTTGTTTTTACCAAACTGTCCTGTCTATTTTCTGCGTAACTAAATCTTGATGCTCTTCCCCTTCAGTCTGAGTTCTTTCTTCCTCTTGCCCAGTGCACTGGTAAAAACATGCCATTGTTTTTATCGTTTAATTATTGGACAGAGACAGAGAGAAATTGAGAGGGGAGGGGAGATAGAGAAGGAGAGAGCCCTGCAGCCCTGCTTCACTGCTCAGGAAACTGCCCTGTAGGTGGCGGTGAGGGGCCTTGTGCTCTGCGGTGTGTGCGCTTAACCGGGTGCGCCCCTGTACGGCTCCAACATGCCATTATTGTTATTGTTATTATTTTAGATTTTATTAGTGATTGAACATTGATTAACAAAGTTACATGTCAACATGGCTGTAAGTCCACTCCAGTCCCACCCCCGAGTTCTGAATCTTCAGTCTCCCCACAGCAAGCCACCGCAGTCCCCTAAGGCTGGCGACATGGGCCAGCATCATCTCTGCAACATCTGTCCACGTTTATACATAGCTGCCCCTTTCTTCCTGATAACAGACCCCTCTGTCCACCATCGCTGGTCAGCTCCATCAACTGTCTGTCCACCTTTATACATAGCTGCCCCCTTTCTTCCTGATAACAGACCCCTCTGTCCACCATCGCTGGTCAGCTCCATCAACTGTCTGTCCACCTTTACACATAGCTGCCCCTTTCTTCCTGATAACAGACCCCTCTGTCCACCATCGCTGGTCAGCTCCATCAACTGTCTGTCCACCTTTATACATAGCTGCCCCCTTTCTTCCTGATAACAGACCCCTCTGTCCACCATCGCTGGTCAGCTCCATCAACTGTCTGTCCACCTTTACACATAGCTGCCCCTTTCTTCCTGATCCGATCCTCTCTTCCCCTCCAAGCCACTCATGACATCATAACTCCCTCCACACGTCCCTCTCCTTTTCCTCCTCTCTCTGGTGCTGATGGAGCTGGATGCAGAGTCCTCTTATTCTCATCCTTTCACTGCTCCCCTGCTGGGAGTGTGGATCAAGGTTGTTTTTGGGGAGCAGAAGGTGGGAGTTCTGGCTTCTGTCATGGCTTCTCCACTGGACACGGGTGCTGGCAGGTGGACCCACACCCCCAGCCTGTGTCTGTCTGTCCCTAGTGGGGCAGGGTGGAGTCATGGCAGCATCTGCATCTTGGTGTCTAGAAGGTATATGCTGTTCACTGCACAGAGGGGACATGAGTTTCTGAGGGATTACTGCCGCATAGTTTTTGACTTGAACTTCCTGTGTGACCAAGGCCCACAGCCTAGGTAAATTTCTCCAGAGTGGCAGGGGGCAGGGAGAAAGGATCAAAATACTAAGCTGCTATCCACGTTTCCTCTCCAGAAGGGCTCCCTGCCTCCAGTTCTAGGTCAGTGCCCACGTCTACCCTGCCTCCAGGATAAGCAATAAAACCCAAGAGGTAGAATGCTGCCTCACCCTATCTCTGTCTGTCTGTCTGTCTTTCATGGGTCTTGCTTCATCTGACTGTTTTTTGTGTGTTTTATTTATTTATTGGATAGAGTGAGATAAATAGACAGGGGAGGAGGAGAGGAAGGAGGGGAGAGAGAGACCCTACAGCGCTGCTTCACTGCCCCTGAAGCCTCCTCCCCTTCAGCTAGGGGTCAGCCGCTTGAACCCGGGTCCTTGTGCACGGTCACACATATGCTTTCACCAGGTGTACCACCCACCTGCTCTCCACACGGAACACTCAGCACTTCCTACCCTTGGCCTGGGGAGAAATGAGGTGAGGTAGTGGGCAATATTACTAATCAAAAAGTGCGCCCACTAATATTTTAAATGTCATCCCATCTAGCAGTGGCCCGGGTGACAAGAGCAGCTTATGGAAGGGACAGTCGGAGGGACAAGGAGGACAGGATGCGGAGGGAGAACTGGAGGGGTGGCTTGGCCGCTCTGTGCAGGGTGTCTCAGGAGGGGGAGTAGCCTGTCTACGACAGGTCCAGAGCAGAGGCTGGGAGCACAGGCCGGTTTATTTTATTTATTTATTTATTTATTTTAAAAATTTATTTCTTTATTGGGGAATTAATGTTTTACATTCAACAGTAAATACAATAGCTTGTACATGCATAACATTTCCCAGTTTCCCATTTAACAATACAACCCCCACTATGTCATTTATTGTCCTTCATGGACCTGTATTCTCCCCACACGCCCTCCCCAGAGTCTTTTACTTGGGTGCAATATGCCAATTCTATTTCAGGTTCTACTTGTGTTTTCTTTTCTGATCTTGTTTTTCAACTTCTGCCTGAGAATGAGATCATCCCATATTCATCCTTCTGTTTCTGACTTATTTCACTCAACATGATTTTTTCAAGGTCCATCCAAGATCGGCACAGGCCGGTTTAAACAGAAACGCGGAGGACAGAGGTGACGGTGTGTGAAAGAGTGTGCAGGGAGCTTCAGCTGGTGATGTTGGAACAGTTACGCTTTCAGAAGAGCCTGAACCAGAACCTCTGCCTGCTTTATCTATAAGAATAAAATGAGGGAGTCGGGCGGTAGCACAGCAGGTTAAGCGCAGGTGGCGCAAAGCACAAGGACCGGAATGAGGATCCCGGTTCGAGCCCTGACTCCCCACCTGCAGGGGAGTCGCTTCACAGGTGGTGAAGCAGGTCTGCAGGTGTCTGTCTTTCTCTCCCCC
>NC_080166.1:3043754-3128754 GCF_950295315.1 Erinaceus europaeus
GAATCTAGATGACCTGAAAGCCCTTACAAAATAGAGCTGAGACCTCCCCTAAATCCTTCTTCCTGTGTGTGTTTGTGTGTCACCAGGGCACTACTCAGCTCTGGTTTGTGGCGGCCTGAGGGACTGAATTGAAGTTGGGATTCAGAAGCCTCGGTCCAGGAGAGTCTGTTGGCATAACCCATTATGCTTGCTACCCCCGCCCCGCCTAAAAACTTTATTGTAGCCAAACTGATGGACATTTTTAGCGTTCTCCTCTCACGGACATCATTGTTTTTTTCTAGACACATTATCTTAAGCAAATTCTCGCAACTGCCTAAAAGTCAGCACTCAAGCATTATATTTGTAGTACTGTGAACTTAGAGAAAATCACTTATGTTTTATGGACTTCAGTATCCTCATCTGAAAAATGTGTAATATTATCATACCTACAGAATGACTATGGAAATTAAATGAAATAATACACATAAAATAATTTTGAAATAAGAACTCAAGAAAATAATACTTGCTACTTGTAGTATTTGTGGTTTCTCGAGAAACCACTAACACCGCATTTCTTTGTAAAGAGAACTCACCATGGATGACCAATAAAAAGACAAACTTTATTAACACAGCATTATAGAAAATAAGCAGATATCAGCAGCTGGTTGAAACAGTATCTTCTCTCGAGTTTCAAGGGGACTTCAAAGAATAAGATCATCTTTTCTCAGATCCCTAGTTTGAAATAGCATCAGGGTCAAGATGTTTCTTCCAGGATTCCTAAAATCAAATCACTTTGTACCAAAGTAACTTCAATCACTGGCTTTCTTGGCATCACAGATTTCAAAAGAAAAAAAAAAAACCCACTCATCTGGACACTAGAAATCATTTTGAAGGGGCTGTCCTATATCGCAGTGCAATTTCCTAATTATTCACTATAGCTATCCTCTCCTTTTATCAGATTGCAACTGACCTGATTTGTAAAGACTCCAGTGAAAAGAGTCTCATTAGAGTTTTCATCTTTTCACCAGCTTCTCTCTTCTCACACAAAATGATCTAGGTCAGAATGGTTCAATACAAACAGCTGGAACAATTACAAAGTCCTTAGGAAACTTCTGGAAGGAGCTTGTAAAGAGAAGTTTCTGAAAGTTAATGAGAAACAAATACTAGAAGTGGGACTGAGTGAGGATGCAAGAGGAACAGTACTATAGGACATGCCCGGCACAGAGCCCTGCTTCACTGAATTGCTTCACTGTCATTTCACGAACATCTCATAAAAACTGCAGCAAAGGTGGGCGCGAGGAACAACATCATTGCAAGACTGGCCAGCTCCTCATGGGGCGCGAGCGCTTCCACACTACGATCATCATCTCTGGCATTATGCTATTCCACTGCAGAATACCTGTGCCCCCAGGATGGTTCCGTAGCCCCCATGTCCACTTGGTCAATTCCAAATTATATTCCTCCATGAGGATCATTTCTGGAACCATCCGTTCCACCCCGGTTCCATGGCTGCCAGTTCTTAGCAATATCACCCCGCCAGATATTCATCGGGATGCGGCATCATCTAAGTTCATTTCCCCACGTCTACGCTCGACCGGACCTGCCAATATACGCGGATATCTTCGCCCACCCTGTCCAACGCTTGACGTCTCGTCACCCAATCTGGTCCCCTACGCCTACACTGAACTTCTCTGTTCCAGACTCTTGGAAATAGAGCTGGCAGTCAGCTGAGGTCAAGAACAAACACCTCATCACAGACCCCTGCGAGCGTCAACCCGGCTTTGACCTGGCACGTTATGATTGGGCCCTCCTCAATCGCTATTGAACAGACCATGGCCGGTGCGCCGCTGTGTTCCATCGCTGGGGAGCCAGAGACGACCCGAACTGCCCCTGCGGCTCCAGACAGACTATGACCCACATAGTCCACGACTGCCACCTCTCCAGATTCAAAGGAGGTCTCGAAACTTGACATCAGGCTCAACCTGACGCTGTTGACTGGCTACGGAAGAAGGGCAAACACTAGAAGAAGAACTGAATTGAGAAAACAACCCAATGAACTGAATTGAGAAAACAACCCAATGGGGAGGGTAGGCAGCAGAATGGTTATGCAAAGAGGCTCTCATGGCTGAGGCTCAAGGCCCCAGATTCAGTCCCTTCCATCACCATAAACTAGAGGTGAGCAGTGCTCTGGTAAGACAGAGAGAGAGAAAGAGAAGGTGATTCAAAACCTCATTTCCACTAAGAAATGAATGCAAAGAGAAATAAATCTAAGTGTTAAGCAAGAGTGTGGTAACTTACACTGATCATGTGATTGTAAAAATATACCTCTGGGGGGTCGGGCGGTAGCACAGCGGGGTTAAGCACACGTGGTACAAAGCACAAGGACCAGCGTAAGGATCCGGGTTCAAGCCCCCAGCTCCCCACCTGCAGACAGTGAAGCAGGTCTGCAGGTGTCTGTCTTTCTCTCCCCCTCTGTCTTCCCCTCCTGTCTCCATTTCTCTTTGTCTTACCCAGCAACAACGACATCAATAACAACAATAATAACCACAAGAAAGATACAACAAGGACAACAAAAGGGAAAATAAATAGAAAAAATAAAAGTATCCCTCTGAAATCTTATAATTTCAAAAATTCTGTTGAATCATTAATCATAAAGGTGGAAGGAGAAAAAATGTACTATGTACAGATGTTATACTATTTCTCAGCCTTACACAGCCTTACACAAGTACAGAAACTGATGTGTACTTCAACAGGCATAAACTTTAAAAATGTGCTAAGTGAAAGAAGCCAGAAAACTACTATTATGTGAGTCCACTTCTATATGGCATTTATAATAGTCATATGTTAGAGATAGAATAAATCATGGTGATTCCCAGGGTATGGGGTAGGGGAGAAACTGGGGAGGCAAAGCATGGAAAGCTAGTGGTGGGGTCTAAAGGTGAGTGATGGGATTGTTGTACAGCATAAAGTGTACCTGATGCTACAAACGTATCTACTTAAAATGACTAAAACTACCAGGTGTTTGGTGTGTGTGCCCTGCACAAACACAGTAACTACAGAGAGAACTGTTTGGCTCAGTGTCCTGTATAAAACCATTTGTGTGCATGCTAACAGTTTTCTCCACGTCTGTGTGAGACATAGTTTAAGAACTGGTGTTACTCAGCATAATCATTGTGATACTACTATATTACAGACAGTTAAATTGTATTTTCTCTTAGTTCTCTGCTAAAACAATAGCATTTTAATGTTTATTCAAACCGCTGAAATTAATCCTGGTATCATTTTGAAAGTACCGAACTCTATAATTTAAAAAAGAGGAAGGTAGGGGGCCAGATGGTAACGCAGCAGGTTAATTGCACATGGTGCAAAGCACAAGCACCAGCGTAACGATTCTGGTTCAAGCCTCTGGCTCCCCACCTGCAGGGGAGTCGCTTCACAGGCGGTGAAGCAGGTCTGCAGGTGTCTGTCTTTCTCTCCCCCTCTCTGTCTTCCCCTCCTCTCTCCATTTCTCTCTGTCCTAGCCAACAACGACGACAACAACAATAATAACTACAACAATAAAACAACAAGGGCAACAAAATGGAAAAAATGGGCTCCAGGAGCCGTGGATTCGTAGTGCAGGCACCGAGCCCAGCAATAGCCCTGGAGACAAAAAAACAAAAAAAAAGAAGAAGAAGGAGGTGACAGATGAGTGACCAGGAGACTGCACTTCCGCCTGTCATGGGGAGATCTGAGTGTGCTGCCCACACAGCCAATGGAACAAATGCATGAGTTCCATGTATACAGACATTAATCAATGTTTTCTAAGGTCTGAAGCATACTTCTTGGAATGTAGAAGTATTTTTTCTTTATTTTTCTTTATTCGTTTATTTTATGACTTATGGCGGTACTGGGGGTTGGACCTAGGCCCCAGCAGCCTCAGGCATAAAAGTATTTTTGCATAATGACTAAACAAACTCCCCAGCTCAGAAAGAAAATTTTAACAGGAATTACACTGTTACTGTTTTTTTTAAAAAAATTCTTTAACTTTATTTATTTAATTTGCTAGGACACAGAGAAATTGAGAGGGAAGATACACCTGCAGCCCTGCTTCACCACTTGTGATGCACCTTCCTGCAGGTGGGGACCTAGGACTGGGGGCTCAAACCCGGGTCCTTATGCACTGTAGTGTGTGTGCTTAATCAGGTGCGCCCCCGCCCCCACCCCTGCCCTGGCCACACTTGATACTTTTGAATGGAGAAAGCCCTAATACAATTTCCTTCTTCAATTAAATCCTCTACTGTTGTTCTAAAGCTTGAGGAATTAGTTATAACCTCAGCAAATCTCATGATGGAATCAAACCACATCAGAGTGAGAGGAGTCAAATGCTTCTCATATTCTGTTCCAAGTTCTGAAGGAAAAAGATTCCTTTTAGCAGGGAAAAAACAGGAGGAAATATGGGTTGGCTCAAATGTTCACCAAGAAAAAAAGCTCCTGAAAGCAATATTCTGAAGAAGGTTCAAAACTTTCGATAAAAATGCAATCAAAACCCAAGTGCCATCTCACAGGGTCAAGTAGCAAAGCCTCGGCATGGAGAGCCATTCTGAGCTTCCCTGAACAGCACTGCCCTGTTGAATATAGCATCAGGCTTTAACACTCCTCTGAGGCTGCACGGAACACCTCACCCATGCCGCTTATAACATCTGCTTTTTTCCTGCCTGACAGAAAATAGGTACCGGTGACATTTTGCTGCTGGTGGCATGGTGCAAATGGAGTAAACTTTTAGGCTTATATTTGTGGATGTTAAGCATCCTTAGGGTTGATCCTTGACTTGTTTAAGGATTTAAGAAAATAAGTCCACTTTTAAAGTTATAGCATAATAGAAATATTAGCTGCCACATCAAAATGCATGATTATTCATGCATTGATTATTCCTCGGGTTAAAGTAAGTATGCAGTCTACTGTCTGAATCAGAACATCAATATTGAAAATTCATGTATTTATAATTTCCGAAGAAGGACATCCTGAAAAAAAGTAATAGCCTGTGGTCCGGGAGGTGGCACAGTGGCTAAAGCACTGGACTCTCAAGCGTGAGGTCCTGAGTTCAATCCCTGGCAGCACAAGATGCCTGGTTCTTTCTCTCTCTCTCTCTCTCTCCTATCTTTCTCATTAATGGATACATAAAGTATTTTTTTAAAAAAAGTAATAGCCTACTACTTGTGACCTGTGAGGATTTATATTCAGGGGCTAAGATCTAAATATTTTACAAGTCATAAACTGTTTGCAGTTGTCTATCTACCATTTCTATGAGCCCAAATATTAACTTTCTCTGATCCTAAAATGGGAAGGAATCTTATTGACTATAACTATTTATTGCAAGGATAAAGTTGATATTTTATACAGAGAAAAGTTATCCTCAGAAAGCAAACCTTTGATAATTAGTACTATATTTGATAATACTATGCAGTATTTCAATGAGCACAGTACAGTAATACCAAGAGCTGTACTTCTGTCTGCATGAGAATTTTCCAACCTCCACGTTGTTCCACCAACCAAGAAGTTCCTTCCTGATGCTTTCCATCTTGGTCCCTTGCTTTAAACCCTGGGGACTGTATGTGGTTAGAGACATGTTTTATAGAATGAATCTTCTGGCTCCAGAAGCCCTTCCTTGCTGGTAAGAATCACAAATGACTCCCACCTATAGAGGGAAACTGCACAAGTGGTGAAGCAGGTCTGCAAGTGTCTGTCTCTCTCCCTCTCTACCTCCCTCTACCATCTTAATTTTTCTACATCCTATCCAATAAAGTAGGAAAAATAGCAAAAAAATCATAGTCACATTGGATTATAAGCCCTGTAAAAAAATATAGTAAAAACCCTTCAGCTGTTTATGTTAAAAGCCAGAGAATTTAATCTGACTAGGCAAATTTTTAGTTTATCAATTGTGCTAAAAAGTGAAAGTTGCCATTATAATCACTTGTAAGCATACAGTTCATTTGGACCATTCACACCGTCATACAACAGACGTCTGGAATATCTTCATTTTGAAAAAGCACACCTCTACTTACATTAAACAGCTTGTTATTTCCCTGGTGCCCAGTCCTTTCAGTCCCCATCCCGTGACTTTCATTGTTTTTAATATCTCACATGTGTAGAATCATGCAACAACTGTTTATTTCAGTTGACACATGTTCTCAAGTCTCATTCCTTGGGCAAAGCCATTTTAAGATCGATTTACACATATATTATTCAAGTATACGGAAGCTCAATTCAACTAAAAGCAATATGAGTTCATAAAAAATTATCAAACATTTTATAATTAAAAGAGAGCTTAGAAAGCAAGTGCAAATCTGGCTGGCAGGGGCCAGGACGTGGCGCACCTGGTTAAGCGCACACATTACAGTGCACAAGGGCCTGGGTTCAATCCCCTGCTCCCCACCTGCAAGGGGGAGGAGCTTTAGAAGTGGTGAAGCAGGGCTGTAGGTCTCTTTCTGCCTCTCTCCCTCTCTAACTTCCCCTCCTCTCAATTTCTCTCTGTCTCTATCCAAAAATAAATGAAAATATTTTCAAAAAATCTGGCTGGCATATTCAAAACAAGTAACTGTAGACATTCCAACAATCAACCGAAGCAAACAATGTGTTAATTTTACGTTATCAATGGGATTAAATAAGAAAAAAAATTGACTAAAAATTAAATTCCATTTATAGATCTTCAGTGAAGTGAAAGAGTGGGAGTTCTCCAAAATCTCTGAGCCCGGCACTCCCCCATCTTTCCTGAAAGGCCATACTGTACAAATACAATAAATATTATATCTGAAAAATCAGATGTGCTTCACAGGGGAAAGGTCATCTATTTTCTAAAGTAAATCTACTTACACCAGAGTGAATTCACTTCACAGTAATGTGATCTAATTGTTTAAGAGGACCATGTTTAAATCTTAAAGATGAACAATGCTCTGGGGCTGGATGCTGGTGATGGGTGTGAACTCCAGTAGTGTTCCCAGCATCGTGGAACTGAACGGTTACAAAGGATTAAAGTGGAGCCTGTAGAGGCAGTCCAGCAGGTGAAGATCATGTTTCACCATGTCGGAGACCCTGAGTTTGGTCCCCGGAAACACATTTGAGCACCACAAAGGAAAATTCAAGAGAGGTCTCAAGTGGTGCTCTGAAGTCCCTCTCTGTCTTCCCCTCTCTCTCTTCCTCTCTGCTTGTATGTCCCTTCCTGAAAATAGAATAACGGACTTGGAGGCCACTCAGCAGGATCGGACATGTGCAAGACCTCAGATGCATTCCCTAGGGTTTAAATGGTCAATTTTGTTACCTATGTTTATTAGAATTTTTTTATTTCATTTCATTTCATTTCTTTCTTTTTTTTTTTTTTGCCCCCAGGGTTATTGCTGGGCTGGGCGCCTGCACTGCGAATCCACCGCTGCTGGAGACCATTTTCCCCCTTTTGTTGCCCTTGTTGTTTTTATCATTGTTGTGGTTATAATTATTGTTGTTGTTGCCGCTGTCATTGGATAGGATGGAGAGAAATAGAGAGAGGAGGGGAAGACAGAGAGGGGGAGAGAAAGACAGACACCTGCAGACCTGCTTCACCGCCTGTGAAGTGACCCCCCTGCAGGTGGGGAGTCGGGGGCTCGAACCGGGATCCTTACTCAGGTCCTTGCGCTTTAATAAACCATACAAATACATCCTGCAGTCTACGGCCATACCACCCTCAACACGCCTGATCTTGTCTGATCTCGGAAGCTAAGCAGGGTCGGGCCTGGTCCGTACTTGGATGGGAGAAACACCTGCTGCATTTTGGCAAGTAGAAAACATTATTTTCCCTTTCTAAAGAATCATGTGGAAACACTCAGACTTGCTGTTCTATATATTTTCTCAGTGATTTCATAGTGATTTACAAGATCATAAGATAAGAGAGGCCTCGTCCACATCACTTGCACCACCAGAGTCTGTGCAACCAACACCCATCGAAAACCACTACAGTTCTCATGCAGCCTTAAACAAGGGCGGGCTATTTTTTTTTTATGTTCATATGTTTCAAGTCTCTATATTTCATATATGAGTGAAGTTACTTCCTTACTTCACTAAGCACAATTACTTCCAGTGCCATCCCAAAAGATGTAATACTATTTCTTTTAATCACTGCGTATATATGCCTGACTTCTTTATCCCTCCATCCTCCAGTGGGCACTTAGGCCACGTCCATGTTTGGGCTATTGTGAATGACGTGGTTGTGAATGTGGAGGTATTTATGTCCCTTAAAATCAGTGTTTACATGTCTCACAATCTTGTAACCAACTATTCATCACGAATTTAAAAAATGTCACATATTTGTGAGTATTGGTTTCATATCCTGCTACTTTCCTGAACTTATTGGTGATTTCCAGTAGTTTTTGGTGAAGTATTCAGGCCCTCTAGGTATAATATCATGTCCTCTTCAAATAAGGGCAAGTGACCTGTCTCCCTTCCAATGTGAATTCCTCTGCTCTCTCTTGCCTGGCCGCTCTGGCAAAGACTTGTAGGACACTGTGGAATAGGAGTGGTGAGAGTGGACATTCTTGTCCTCTTCCTGATTTTAGGCAGGGGAGTTTTCAGGTTTTCCCCATTGAGTCTGATGTAACGTTTAGATTTTGAATTGTCATTTTCAGCCTTCTGTTGAAAATCTTGTCAATATCAAACACACACACACACACACACACACACACACACACACACACAAAGTTAATAGTCTAAGGTAACAAAGGTTCTAAATGCAATGACAGAATTCCTCTCCTATGGATAAAACAACTGTTGATTTTACTAAAAAGTATGGAAGCATAAGCATACAGATGGTGTTTTATTTATGCCAACTCGAGTCCAGACTGCCAGTCAGTGAAAGTAAATAAATTAAACAAATCCTGTCTGTTTAGGTGGGGCCATTGTGGAGACAAGGAGGTGGTTTTATATGTAGGTTCCAGTATTTTTTTTTTCTTTTTAGATAAATACAGAGAAGGCAAGAGGGGTGGGGGAGAAAGAGAGAGACAGAGAGAAAGAGAGAGGCAGAGAGAGAGAGACAGAGAAAGAGAGAGACAGAGGAAGAGAGAGATGGAGAGAGAGAGACAGAGACGGAGAGGGAGAAGGGAGAGGGAGAGACGGAGACGGAGACGGAGAGGGAGAGGGAGAGGGAGAGGGAGAGGGAGAGGGAGAGGGAGAGGGAGAGGGAGAGGGAGAGGGGAGAGGGAGAAGGTTTCCTTCAGTGTGGTAGGAGCCAGAACTGAACTTGGGTCATGCACTTGGCAAAGCAGCACATTGTTCATTTCAATAATTTACTTTGAAAGGTTCACGTGGCAAAGTAAACTGTTGATACTGATCACACAGGTACAATTTCTTAACTCCTTGTGATGGGGGCTGCACACCAGGCCCACCACCCACCCAAGCCCCCTTTTCACTCTGCTGCATTGGATACTTGACACCCTCTCCCACTCTCTCCTCCCCACCCCCCCTTCTTCATTTGTAATTTTAATTTTTGTCCTGCTGCCAGTGTTATCACTGGGGCTTGGTGCCTGCTCTTTGAATCCCCTATTCCTGGTGACCAGTTCCTGCCCTCATTTTTTTCTTTCTTTTATTTGATATGACAGAACAAAATTGAGAGGGGAGGTAGTGATAAAGAGGAAGAGAGAAAGAGAGAGAACGGCAAGATGTTTCACAGCTCATGAAAACTCTCCCCCGCAGGTGGGGAGTTGGGACTTGAACCCGGATCTTTGCTCAAGGCAACAAGTGCGCTCAACTGGGTGTCCCAGTGCCCTTCCGGCTCGTCTTACAGCCAATCAATTATCTGACTTGGCTTTCTCGCTCGGCACTGCTCATGGTGGTGCAGGGAATTGCACCTGGGATGTTGGAGCCTCAAGCACGAGAGTCACATTGCATAACCACTATGCTATCCACCCCCACCACTAAATATTTGACTATTTTGATGAGAGAGAAAGACCAGGGCACTGCTCAGCTCTGGTTTATGGTGGTGCTGTGGGTTGAAGCTGGGACCTCAGAGTCACAACTTGACTTTGAAGCAACTTTTTGCAAAACATGTGTTCTTGCATTCCTAGCTCTAAGTTCAGCAGATGTTGCTGGTTTCTTTTCTCATTCCAAACACTTCATTTTTGTCAGCATTTCTAAGCAAATACCATTGCCAAATACTATCAAATACTCCGTTACATTGTTTAAATGCTCCTCAGAGAAATTGGCCATTAAGAAAATGAAATGACTGGAAAATAAGATATTGTTAGGGAGGAAGATATTCTTCACAATTTTTGATCATAGGGACATTGCTACCTCCTTTTGATGTCATTCATTACTGGATAGAGGCAGAGAGACATTGAGCAGGGAGAGGGAGGCAGGGGGAGACAGAGAGGAAGAGAGACAGAGAGACACCTGCATCCCTGCTTCACCACCCATGAAGCTTTCCCCCTGCACTTGGGGACTGGGGACTTGAACCCGGGTCCTTGAGCCCTGTCATATGTGCATTTAACCAGGTGCACCACAGCCTGGCCCCTTGGACATTGCTATCTCCTTCTTGATTTCTGTTTGAAGTCAGAGATCTTTGGAGTCATTCTGCCAACTCGACTTGAGGAAAAGTCCTGGGGATCCCAATCTTTGTGTATGAATGAGCAGAAACATCACAGCAAAGAGTCTGCACGTCTTCTGTTACAGCAGGTCAGTCTCCAGAATTACATTGGCACAAGTGAGAAAAAAAAGTTCCATCCACTGATACACCAAAATACTGTCCTTAAGCTAACAGTCTTGGAAAAAAAAAACATTCAGGTCCTAAGGTAAAATGTGCTTTGCTCCTGAGATATTTAATTTTCATTCCATACCCTTTGCTAGGGGGCATTGTTAAACCCTCCTATGCAAACAATAAACAAAACCTTATAAAATTAAGGTACAATAATAAAAAAAATATGTTATTGGTGGGAAACAGATAAGTAAGAAGTAGTGATCATTGAGTTTTGGCTTAATAAATCTACCAGGAATTCATTAGATACGTTTATATAACTTGAACTCACTGAACCCTTAAAAGGGCTCTGAACTCCAGCTCTATCGGGTCCCAGAGAGAGAGGACGAGAAGGGGAGAGATAAGTGGAGGTAGTAGCTGGGTCATGTGTGGCTTGGAGGGGAAGAGATGACTGGACTTGGAAGAAAAGGGGGCAGTTATGTACAAATGTGGACAGAGAGTTGCAAAGATGAGAGTTAACCACGTCTGCAACTTTGGGAGAGCCGCGGTGGACTGCAATCGAGGGACGGGGGATTCAGAACTCTGGTGGTGGGAACAGTTTGGAATTATGCCCCTGCTGACATGCAATTTTGTGAATCAATACTGAATCACTAATAAAAAATTTAAGTTCTATGCTAAATGCTTCACACCAGTTCCAGTGTTTGCTTTTTTATTTGTATTTCTTTTTTTTTTTTTTTAACTCTAGGATCACTTTGCTGAGGAAATAATGGTTCACAGGATTTTATGTTCTCACAAAGCTACACTTCTCAATGATTCCTTTCTTATGTGCACAGCAGTCATGTACAGCTGACTGTCTACTAGGTAACACACCCCAAATCACTTATTCTCTTAGAACCCGTAAAGATTTTATAGACCGCTTGACTTGAGAACTGTCAATGTGGACAGTGGAAGATATCATTCAGATATATCTTATTTATTTATTTATTTATTTATTCCCTTTTGTTGCCCTTTTTGTTTTATTGTTGTAGTTATTGTTGTTTTTGTTGTTGATGTCATCGTTGTTGGATAGGACAGAGAGAAATGGAGAGAGGAGGTGAAGACGGAGAGAGGGGAAGAAAAAGACAGACACCTGCAGACCTACTTCACCACCTGTGAAGTGACTCCCCTGCAGGTGGGGAGCTGGGGGCTCGAACTAGGATCCTTACGCCTGTCTTTGAGCTTTGTGCCACCTGCACTTAACCAGCTGCGCTACTGCCCGACTTCCCATTCAGATACTATTTACATATTTCTAGCAGGAAGGGTGAGTTCACTACCTAATGGCATGGTGAAAGTTTCTTCGTTTCAGTTTGCAAAAGCCTCCAGCTTCTTATTTTCATTCCACAATAAGAGTGGGCAGTGCATACAATTATTCACGTCTCGGTTCTATTTGTCATCTCCCTGTGATGAGTGTCTCATCTCCAGCAGAGGCCCTTCTTGGCCATGGAGCACTGGGTCTCCTCTAATGCCCTCTCTCCCCACTCCAGGGTTCAAGCCCCCCAGCCCCACCTGCCGGGGACAAGCTTCACTGAGTACTGAAGCATATATTCAAAGGCTTCCTGAGCTACTGAAATAAAATTCATGTAGGATATCCATTACATATTCCAAAATGTATAGCCTGGAATAAATGAATGAATGCCTAAAACCATGTAACTAATTTCACTTCCCAATACTAATATCAAAGAAACAGAGAATCTGAGTAGATCAATAACAGTTAAGAAGACTGAGTCAACTGAAGAAAAAAAATGACAAGGAAAAGTCCAGCACAGATGGTTTCACTGCTGAGTTCTAAGTTTAAAGAACGAAGGCCAATTTTTAATAAAAATTAATACTCTTTTTTTTAAATTCAAGAAAGAGGGAACACTTTCAAATTCATCCTTTGATTCAACATTATAAAACAAAGACATTGCAAGGAATCAAAAAAAAAAAAATTCCAAGCCAATATCTCCCGTATATACAACATCCATTATGTGTATAGATATAAAATTCCCCAGTCAAATACCAATAAGTCTAACTCAATAGGAAATTAAAATGGTTAAGTGTAATTTAACCAGAGCTAAGTAGAGATGCTTCAATATATGTAAGCCAATGTAAGCCAATCAGTGTGATACACCATGTTAGCAAAATAAGGGGCAAAGAATCACAGCTTCACAGATGCTGAAAACCCATTTGACAAATTTAACACTCTCTCATGATAAAGACATGCAACAAATATGGAATAGGAAAAATTGATTTAACATTAAAATAATCATATTTGAAATGCCCACAAGTAATATCATGCCCAGAGGTAAAAAGCAGTCCCTTTAAGATCACTAGGTATGGTGTATTGCACCAAAGCAAAGGATTCTGGGGAAGGAGGAGCAGGGACATGATGAAGACACGATGGGTCCTGGTGTGTCTCCGAGATACTAACTGTGGGAAGATGAGAGGCTGTGCCTGTGTGTTAAAGTCTAGGCGGACGGTCAAGTGGTTAAGCGCACACATTACAGAGCGCAAAGACCTGGGTTCAAAGCCCCTGGTCCCCACCTGCAGGGGGGAAGCTTCATGAGTAGTAAAACAGGGCTGCAGCTGCCTCTCTGTCTCCTCCTTCCCTCTCAATTTCTCTCTGTCTCTATCTAATAATTAATTAAAAAGATTATACCACATACCATTAACCCTGCCCAGTAATTTTTTTTAAGAAAAAAACCACAAGTAAAGCTCATACGCACCAGTGACCCCCCGGTCGAAGAATTAAAAATAGAGATCTGGATGAGAAACCTTGTTCAATGCAACATTATCTGCAATAGCCAACATATGGAAACAACCCAAGTATCCACCCACTATTGAATTAGTGGACAAATAAAATAGGACGTGTACATAAAATTCAGTGTCATTCAGTCACACAGAAGAAGGGAAATTCTACCCTAAAACATGTGGATGAACTCTGGGGGCACTATGTGAAGAGGAAAAATGTCAAATATTGAAGGACAGATAGATCGCGGGATCCCACATGTATGAGGTAACTGAAGACGTCAAGCTCATCAAAGCAAAGGGCAGAATGGTAGTTTCTGGGACTCATGGGAGGAGGAAATGAAAAGTTGCTCTATAAAGAAGTTATCTCATTCGAAAGGAAAACATTGTAGAAATCTGCTGTAACACACTGTGCTAGTAACTGATGATACTGACTGCACATTTAGAATCATTAAAAAAATAAGTCTTGGGCAGCTACTGTCTGTATGGTCTTACTCATGTGGAGAGTCTAGAGAACTGATGTCCATGGACTTTGCCAGACTCTGCTGGTCATCTGGGAGGCGGGAGGGTGGGGATACAAAGCTTCGGCGGCGGTGGGTGTGACATGAATCTTACGATCTTGTGACCTACTATTAGTCACATAGACTATCACCCAAATAGTCCACGACTGCCACCTCTCCAGATTCAAAGGAGGTCTCGAAACTTGACATCAGGCTCAACCTGACGCTGTTGACTGGCTACGGAAGAAGGGCAAACTCTAGAAGAAAAAGTCACATATTAAAAATGGGGGAGGGGTTGTAGGGAAATTGTGAGGATGGGGTAGAGCCTGGCAGGGTTTGACCTGAAGGGTGCGTCCATCCTGTTAGTCTCTCTCTACCAAGAGGTTGAGCAAGGGGGGACACAGGAACCCCAAAGGATGACCATATCATATCAGACTCCCTGCCTCACAAAACACCGTGCATTTTTCTGCCTCCAGGTGGGGAGCTGGGGGCTCTAACTGGGATTTTTTTTTTTTTTGCCTCCAGGGTTATCACTGGGGCTCAGTGTCTTCACTATGAATCCAATGCTCCCAGAGGCCATTTTTTTCCTCTTTGGTTGCCTATTGTTGTAGTTATTATTGTTGTTGTCGTTGTTCGATAGGACAGAGAGTAATCAAGAGAGGAGGGGAAGACAGAGAGAGGGAGAGAAAGATAGACACCTGCAGATCTGCTTCACCGCCTGTGAAGCGACCTGACCCCCCTGCAGGTGGGGCGCCGGGGGCTCAAACTGGGATCCTTAAGCCGGTCCTTGCCCTGCACACTTAACCCGCTGTGCTACCGTCCGGCCCCCTGAAAACAAGTTTTTAGAAAGGTGTGGCTAACCATATCAAATGATACTGGAAGACAGAGTAAGATGTTAGAGAATTGACTATGAGCTTTAGCAAAATGCAAACCTTAGCAACCTAGACAGGAACAATTGCCATGTAGTGGTGAAGAAATGATAAGATTAGTGTGATCCAGGGACAAAAGGGAAAATTAAATCCAGACAAAAAGGATATAAATGATAGATAGATGATGGTGGTGATGATGATAGAGAGATAAAAGATAAATATAGATAGATGGTAGATGATAGAGACATAAAATATAAATCTAGACAGATAAAAGATAAGTGATAGATAAATGATGATACATAGATGACAGATGATGATAGATAGATGATAGATAAAATGACCTTGGGTCCATCCTCCCAGAGGGTTAAAGACTAGGAAAGCTATCAGGGGAGGGCATGGGATACCGAGTTCTGGTGATGGGAACTGTGTGGAGTTGTACTCCTCTTATCCTATGGTTTTGTCAGTATTTCCTTTTTATAAATAAATTTTAAAAAGATAGATAATGATAGATAGATATGCCACACACTATATAGAGATGTATGTATAGAGTAAAATACGCCTTTTATTTTATTACTTTTTAAAAGTTTTCTTTGAAAGGTAACTTTCCTTTTTTAATGTTATAAATGATTTAATATTTATTTACAAAATCACAAGAGAACAGGGATACAACTCTGCACCATTCCCACTACCACTGCTCTGTGTCCCCACTCTCTCCACTGGAAGCTACAATAGTCCTAAGATTGCAGATATGCGTTGACTTATTTCTACAATTATCTGTCTAGATTATTATATATTTGTCCCCTTTTCCATAATCCCATCTTCTCTTCTAAGTCACACCTATACCTATTACTACATCCAAATGTCCTTCCTTTCTACCTCTTCTCTCTCTGGTCCTGATGGAGTTGGAGTTCAGAGCCCTCTGTTCATCTTCCCCTAACATTTCTCCCCCTCTGGGTGTCTGGACCAAAATTCTTCTTGGGTTTCAGCAGGTGGGAGTTCTGCAAGCCTAACTTTTAAAGAGGGATAAGTTTAACATATATTTGTATGTGACTGGAATTACCTGACAGTAACAGAAAATAGACACCGCACAATTGAGAGGGTATAAATTTAGAAGTTAAACTCAATTAAATGAGACCCAGAATATAAGCTGAAAAATCAGCTTTGGGGCGAATCAGGATCTGTTTTCTTTTTACCTTAAGAACATGAACAATTCTCACTGCAGCACTATTTACAATAGTAACGATATAAAAGTTATCCGAATACCCATCAAGGAACAAGTGGACTGGCTGGGGAGATAGCATTAGTGGGTATGCAAAAAGACTTCAGAGTCCCAGGAACTATCTCCAGCACCACCACAAGCCAAAAAGGAGACAGACCAACAGACAGACAGACACCTGTAGCCCCGCTTCACCACTCACAAAGCTTCCCACCTGCAGGCGGGAACCAGGGACTTGAACCTGGGTCCTTGCACACTGTAACGTGTGCGCTCAACCAAGTGCACCACCACCCAGCCCCTACATTGACCTTTTATGAAAGTGTTCTGAGACTGATGAATTACATTCATACTGCCACTATTATGCAGGAGTATCTTGAAAGGTCTAACTTACAGATAAGGTGAACTAATTTACTACATAAAAATGCATCAAATTAAACGATTCTGTAACACAACCAGAAAAAAGGAAGGAAAGAGGAAAGAAAAGACGCCAAATAGACAAACAATACAGTAGCATTTCCTAAATTATTATTCACTGCCTCTAGGATAACCAGATGGTATGATTTTAAATGCCTAACTGGTTCCAAGGAATCACAAGACTTTAAGGAAATATGGGGGAAAGGCTTTGCATTTCTCACAGTGACCTAATCTCAACACGTCAGTAGCAATCTTTTTTTTTTTTTTTGAAGTTGTTCAAAGTGCACGAGAAACTCTGTCAGTTATTAGAAATGTTCCCAGACAGGGTCACTAGTCAAACGTGGGATTTTAACTCTAAGCTTGCCTGTAGATTTAAACATTCACAAAGAGACTACATAGTGCAGTAAAAAGAGCTTAGTTAGAGATGTCTATCTGAGTTGGGTCCTGACAGACAGAGGGTTCCCTAAGAGATAGACTAAAGCAGTGTTCTCAGACTTCAATGTGCACCAAAAATCACCTTGGGAACTTGGTAAAACATTGGTAGTGATTAAATAAGTCCAGTGGGTACAAGGGTCTGTGATGATACACTTCTAGCAAACATATTTGTATACTGACACTGCCAGTCCCTGGACCAACTCTGAGTAGCATCACCTGAAAAATTTATTGATAGAATATGTTGCATACATGCACATATATGAGAAAACATCTTGTAAACTGTAAAACAGCACAAGTAACCTCTTTAAATCAGTTCGCAGGGTTAATAATATTTGTTCATTCAACTTCAAGAAAAAAAATCACAGGAGAATAAATCACACGTAACAACACTCAGTTTTCCCTTTTTTTTTAAATCAAAAATAAAATGTTTTATTGAAATTTTAAAAAGGCAACAGGAAGGTGTGGAGAAAGAGGAGCTCTACTGCATTGCTGGTGGGAATACAGACTGGTGCAGACATTATGGAGAAATGTCTGGAGACTCCTTACACAAATACAAATGGAAATGCCTGATGATCCAGCAATACTATTCCTGGACTTTTATCTAAAAGACTCAAAAACTCTAATATGAACAGACTTAAGCACCTCCCGGTCACAGCTGCATGAGACACAACAGCCAACTATGGACACAACATCTATGTCCATACACAGCTGACTAGACAAGTCAGGGAACACACTCAGAGGACTACTACTCAGCACTCCATCTGGGGACAAAATGGAGCTGGGTGTGATTATGTCTAGTGAAGTTAGTAACTGTAGGACAACCACCTAATTGCTTCATTCATATTCAAAATATAGAGAATTAGAAACACATGAACTTGAAAAAAAAAAGTAGTTGATTCCTCTGTAAAACGTTGGGAGAATGAAGGTGGCTATCACTGGGGGAAGAGGGCAGTGAGCAAAACAGAGCTTTGGTGGTTGGGGGTGTATGGCATTATGACCCTATTACTTTATAATCTCGTAAATCACTGTTAAATCATTAATTTTCAAAAGGCAACATAAAAAGATTCATCCTGGAGGTACAGTTCCCTCTGTTGGAATATGCCTTGCAATGTGCAAAACCCAGGTTCAAGCCCTGGCACCATGTGGAAGAAGCTATGGTATCTCTCACTCTTTCTGTCTTTCAATAAATGAAGAAGCGTGAGGACTGAAACCATATGGAAACAAGGCACTGCCTTCACACATACACACAAAAAGATTCATCCAAAAGAACTGCGTTCCTCACTAACTACTTTAAAGTTGATCTTTATAGGTTTTGAGTCCTGCAGTATAATATATAGTTCACCATGAGCAAGGACCCAGGTTCAAGGCCCTTGTCCACACCTACTACAGAGAAGCTTCATGAGCAGTGAATCAGTGCTGCAGTTCTCTCTCTTTCTCTCCCTCTTAATCTTCCCATTTCCTCTCAATTTATTCTGTCTCTATTTTTTTTTTTAAAGACCAATTTGTCATGCAAGTACTAAGTCCCAGCAATAACCATGGTGGCAAAAAAAGAAAAAAAAAAAGTAAGGGAAATAAGTTATTCTACATAAAAAAAAATGACTTTTATATCACTACCCTGACTAAAATATTTTAAATGCTTGTTTTTAAAACATTTTAAAATTTTTGTAGAATTAAATCATGTCCGTATTTGTGTCGTGGGTTGTCCAATCCTAATTAAAATAAAAATAGTAAATTACAAGAAAAATGAAGATGGTAGTTCGCTGTGGAAACATCCCTTCTGTGAAGGAGACGTGAGCAGCTAACAAAATGGGTCTAAGAACATAGTATCTGGAGTTGTACGCGCAGCATCCAGTTTACCTAGAAAGAAGTCCTGATTTTCATTGGTATTGCCATTTTCTGGAAGAAATACAATCGGCTGGCACAACTATTGATTTTTAGGTAGCTTCTGTAAAGCAGAAAACAGACACTGAGGTTCCAACACTACACATTCTGACCAGCTGGTCGTTTTTATTGCTGTAGTATATGGGGAGAAGTCATGAGCTTTAGGATATGCATAGTCCAGCTCTCTCTTGGGATAAAAACCTTTGCTGATCTTTCAGATTTGGGACAGAATGACTCCTGATCTCCAACACCTTACCCTAATCAAACAGCGGCTTGTTTATTCCCACGAAGGATCATTATTATAGTTAAAACTCTGTGTCAAAGATGCCTGAAGTTCATCAGAACCAGTGGACATGTTCCAGAAATTACTTTTGCCTGAAGTTCAGTCTTTGTCTTCTTGTTTCCACTTCTGTGAATCCTCTCTCCCCTACTGTGGGTGACAAGAGGTACTACTCCTAACCCAGAATGCTAGAATATTGTTGAACAAACATGTATGGATAAAAATGGAGTTTGGCGCTATCAGAGAGCAGGAGAAATGGTAACTAAGGCCAGAATCTGATTGCTGCGGTCGCGCCTGACTGTATTAGCTCCCTGCTAGATGAATTGAGAGTAAAACTACTACTGTCAACTGCTAGCTTAATTCCTTCGGCCAGTCAACAACAAATTTAAGGTCACTTAAATGCAAAATAACCACTCAGGACTTACAGGATTTGGGTATCTACCTATCCTCCATTACACTATTAAGTGTTTTTTATCTTTATTGTTTGTGTAGAAAGCCAGCAATTGAGAGGGAAGAGGGAGATAGTGAGGGAGAGAGAAAGACACCTACAGCCCTGCTTCACCACTCAAAGCTTTCCTCTTGCAAGTGGGGACCAGGGGCTCGAACCTGGGTCCTTGTAACATGTGCACTCAACCAGGTGCACCACCACCTGGCCCATGCACTATTTTACACAGGAAGGGAGAGACAACACTGCACTCAGGTTTTCCCCATTGCTTGGAAGGGGAGGGGGACAGGAGTGTTGAGGGTGAGTAGTTGGGAGTCAAGCCTGGGTCACACACTTGACAGGCATCCTCCCACAGAAGCTACTTTACTGACCCTGAGACCTGCTTTTGAAAGCATTCAAGAACACTGGAAAATGTTTCAAAATGCCAGTTATCACCCTAATTGTTAGATGACTGGACACCTGCTTGGTTTGCTCTGCGCTAGCTCTGGCTAATAGGGGTCAGCTAGCCTGGGCGGGGGCCATCATTAGGTAGCTTTCCCTCCAGGTCCTTCACCTGAGGAGACCTGAAGCCTTGAAGCGTTGACTGAGCAGCAGTTCCCTTCCACAGAAACACATGTACGCTGTGTCAGGAGTGGTTTGAAATGGTGGAGATAATTACTTAATTCAAGCTGTAGCAACTGGCCAAGTAAACATGTAGCAGCCAGGAAGCTATTAGCATGATTTTAAGGCAATTATTCCATTAGCATTTAATAGACTCCAATTAGACTCCTCTATCAAAGTCTGAATGTCTTTTTTCCTCCAAAAATTCTCATAATTGAGTAATGCAGAAAGGTACTAAGCTTATTTTTAAATTTATTAGATAAATGATGATAGATAGGTACATTCATCAATCCGTTGATGGACAGGCATGAATCTGCCAAACCTACTTTACAGAATCGGGAGGGGACTCATGGGTGAGATTAGATTAGGTGGGAAAAAAAGGTTTTTCTTATTTATTTATTTATTTTTTCCTTTTCTGAGAATTACTGGGTGTATAAATGGGGAACTGGAGGGGATGCACTTTGAGAATAAAAGACGCTGGGAAAGAGGAGAAGATCCAATACTCAGTGCCATCATCTTTATGTTCCTATTGTAGGAAGTCATGCCCAAATAGCAAAGACCCTGAACTCAACGAGTTTTTACTTGGCCCCATGAGGAGGAAAGGAACATTGCCCTGTCTTTGCTAAGGGCAAGATTCTTGTTCCTCACCCTGGCTGGTTGGTTTTTGTTACTAGTAAATTATCAAGACTTTGTTTTTAATATCAAAACAACCCCTTTCCAAAATTTCTAGATCACTCCTAAAGACCAATTAAGGGGTGAAGTCACCCAACTGATAGGTTATTTAGAGCATTTAGAGCTCCACTGAGCTCTATGTTTAAATGTGAGAAACGGGGATCGTAATACCAACAAAGCTGGCTTCACAAAGTCTGCGGAAGGAACTTGTGTTCTGGTCCATACTAGGGCTTTCAAAAGTGATGTAAGATGTGATGGATCAGACAAGACATCATATCACCTCTCAGAGTTAGCCACATGGACCTAAAATTCTAAAATCTGAGTCTCCAAAGAGTCATTTCCCAAAAACTTGACATCAGATCCCTTTCGTTATTACCTTTTATGTGTACAGAAATGCTCTAGTGAGACCATATTCAAGGAACTGTCTAAAAAGCATGTTCAAAGGAAGAACAGAGCCTAGAGAATATTTCTGGAAGTGAGAGTGGAATTTGGCCCATACACTTGTGTATTTTCTATTTCTTCTTCCAAAGGGTCACTCCCCCACACTCACCCAAGTAGCAGAGTAAGTGCAGGATTGGAGGTACCTGGGCTCTGGGGAAGTCTTAAAGAAGGTCAAAGGCCACAAACTCTTCCCTTCTAGGGGCTGACTCTCTTGTGTAAGACTGTAACAGACGCCACACATCCACTCGACTACTGACAACCGATTTGAGTTAGGGATCAGTTCCAAGCCTGTTGTGTAAAGCTTCTTGGGTTTTTCAAGATAACCCTTATTTTGCACCACCACCACTACCCCCTCCAGCCCCTATTCACTGCCCCCCCCACACACACACACACACAACACACCAACCTTTCAGTATTATGTTTTCCTCCAGTGGCTGACAGGGGAAGATCAAGAAGAGGCAGACCAGAGGGTTCAACATAGTGTAACTATTTGGAGCAGGGGATGACCATTAGACTACCTGTTGGTAGTTTTCCTCTCCAGGCTGGTACTGGAAGGATTAGGCATCTGATCACATCCTTCAGCCCAAGCACAGAGTGAAACCAGTAAGGAAGTATGACTGTGTTCCCAGCTGCCACCCAGATTAACTGTCCTGAAACGACCCTCCCGTCTGCACCCTTAGGCAAGGGACTGTGAGTGCCGGCTCCAGAATCCTGCGGGGTCCTTGGGTTCAGATGTCCTGAGTCCTACTGAGACGTCTCCATCCCCCAGCCCCTTGGCTTTGGCTTTGCTTGAGCTTTGAGTCTTTGTCGTGGTCCAGGATCCACTCAGTCACCTTCCCCCCCTCAGGTGGTTTGCTCACTGATCCCACCTTCAGCCTCGGCTCACACAGGCTCCCCTGCTTGGGATCTGAACAACAAGCTCAAGGTCCCCAGAGGGTCTGCAGTGCCGAGCCCCACTGGCTCAGGTGCCACAGCTCTGGGACTGGACTCTGGAAGGCTGCCACCTTGAGGGATGGGGGTGGGAGGGGGGGTTCCACACAGACGAGGAAAGAGCCCTCTCCACCCTTCAACCCTTCCATTCGCTGTCAAGGGCATTGGTCACGCCACTGCCACCAGTCCCGGAACTTTCATCACTCTTTCAGAACCGCTTTGTATTTTCAAGGGGGTTAGCTAGGGTGGAGAAGACAAGGGATGAATATTAATGACTGAGGGTCCGCTCTCACCAAGAGATCTAAACCGAGATGATTCCCTGGCAGGGATCCAGGGGGAAGTTCACTAGCCTGAGCCCAGCCTTTAGGACACAGGGCACCTGCTCACAGTGCTGTCTCCCCAACAGACCCAGAAATTGCCCTCAACCCCCAAGTCTGGGGAGAAGAAGCCCCAGGGGCCGGGGGCTAGTGGCAGGAGGCTCCATCCTACAGATCCTACAAGCGAGGCTTTCCCACACTGTCCCAGCCCTTTCACGCAGACCGCTGGCAGCCAGAGCCCAGCGGAAGAGCAGTCACCTTGACTCCCCGCCACGGTCCCCAGAGATGTGGGACATGCCTGGAGGCCTGGAGGCTCGGGCCCCACCCGGGAAGGCGCCCGGGATGCAAGTTCCCACCCAGTGGCCCGGGCAGCGGGGCGCGGCAGGTGCAGTGGGCGCGCCTACCTGGGATGGCCAAATTGGTGAGGGGGGTGCTGTGGATGCTGTCGGGCAGGGTGGCCATCCAGTCGGCGAATTTCAGCTCGTTCTGGCCCTGGGAAGAGGCCATCGTGCCGGTCGGGGTGCGGGTGCGCTGCGCGGGTCCCCCCACTCCTGGAGGCGAGCTGCCGGGCTGCAGCTTCTGATCCAGTGTTTGCTCCAGCCGGAGAGTTTCCGCGCCGCTCTGCGCCACACCCACAGGATGGCGCAGACACACGCTCCTGTCAGCGACTATTCCAAACACCCCATGCTGCCCGGGTGCCTCCCCAAGGCTTTTGTTCCTGACGTCGCGCTCAGCTCTCTCCTCTCTCCCCTCCCTTGCTGACTCCCTCCTCCTCTCTTAACCCTTCTCTGTGTCTTTGCCTTTCCTAGTCACTCTGCAGCTCTCCCTTCCTTCCTTCCTTCCTCCCTTCCTTCCTTCCTTCCTTCCTTCCTTGCAGCTCTCCCTTCCTTCCTTCCTTCCTTCCTTCCTTCCTTCCTTCCTTCCTTCCTTCCTTCCATTCCCTGCCTCCCTCCTTTCTTTCTTTCTTTCTTCCTTTATTCCCCCCCCCCCAACTTGGTTCATCCAGCTGCTTTGTCCAGGGTCTTGCTGGGCCCTAGGATGTGTCCCAGTCTGGCTTGTATAAATCAGTCTTGTGACTGAACCTCCAGTTTGTAAAATACTTCAGGATGCTTTCACCTCCAGGGGAACAGGTTCTCATGAACTTGTTCTTGAAGACTTTCCGTTCTTACCAAAGAGCTGTCTTTTCCTAGCTACAACAGGTTATGTCTTTCCTTCAACGGAAGCACACAGCCATACAAAAGCAAAATGGTGGTCTTCGGTTGTCACTTTGCCTAACGGTTGGAATTGCAGTAGGATCGAGGTAGTTGCTACCTAATTAGTGCTTGCTCTCGTATTCCAGAAATTTCAGAATAAATAAACAGTTCACCCACTTGCCTTCTTCCCTTCTCTGACTGCGATGAACGCTATTTCTATGAAGAAAAGTTACCTGCTGCCGCTTTTTGTGAGACACGAAATGAAATCTGCTGCTAGAAGGAAATCACACTTCGCACCACTCACTCCCCAGTTTCTCCAGTAGAGCTTGGTGAAGTTCATTTGGCGCGACTCACGTGTCTAACTTTTCATTCCTTCTTGAACTAAATAGATGTGCATCTCTTGAGAAATATCACTCATTGAAATATTTAAAAATCTGTCCACCTGCTTTCTGAAAGAAAAAAAAAAGAGGGAAGAATTCAAGTCTTAAAAATGTATTGAGTGGGCTAGGAAGTGATGATTTGTAGTCCAGAGAATACAGATGCAAGAAAAGTAACTTTATTGGGAGTTGGCTGTAGTACAGCGGGTTAAGCGCAGGTGGCGCAAAGCGCCAGGGCTGGTGTAAGGATTCCGGTTCAAGCCCCCGGCTCCCTACCTGCAGGGGAGTCACTTCACAGGCGGTGAAGCAGGTCTGCAGGTGTCTTTCTCTCCCCCTCTCCGTCTTCCCCTCCTCTCTCCATTTCTCTCTGTCCTATCCAACAACGACAACAACAATCATAACTACAACAATAAAACAACAAGGGCAACAAAAAGGGAATAAATAAATAAATATTAAAAAAAGAAAAGTAACTTTATTATTTTATTCAGTGAATAAAAATGTATAAATCCTTCCTAAAGTAAGGAAGTGAAATGAAAATCAAGGTAAGAGTGGGTTGGAATAGAAATACTCATTTTCTAGGGAGTCCGGCGGTAGCAAAGCGCAAGGACTGGTTAGGATCCCGGAGCCCCCAGGTCCCCAGGTGCAGGGGAGTCACTTCACAGGCAGTGAAGCAGGCCTGCTGGTGTCTCTCTGTCTCTCTTCCTCTCTATCTCCCCTTAGTTTTCAATTTCTCTCTGTCTCTATCCAATAACAAATAATAATAAAAAAAGAAATACTCATTTTCTTTCAAAAAATCACATACAATTAAGGGGGGGTGTCATAAAGGCAAGAAAGAACTAGAGTATCACTCTGGGAAAAAATGGCCTCCAGGAGCACTGGATTCGTAGTGCAGGCACTGAGCCCAGCAATAGCACTGAGCCCCAGCAATAACACTGAAGGCAAAAAACAAAAACAAATATGTTTGAATTGTACCCCTCTTATCCTGCAATCATGTTGATCATTATTAATTACTAATAATTTTTTTAAGTCATAAAGGTAGCTTTTTATACAAGAATGCAGAGCCCAAACATATTCATCAAGATGGAGAACACTGTGGGGGAGATGAAGAGAGAGGAGGTAATTACTTAGCTCTGGGGCCAGGTTTTCCATTTCCCCCTAAAAATCAATTTATAGCTGCAAATGGACATAGTAAGGTTATCTTTAAGAGCCATACTGCGATATTCAACTCAAAGTAAATCTTTTTTTTTTTTTTCCTAGCACACTAGAACTCATACACATCCTTTTGATTAAAGAAAGAATTGAACTCATTATAAGATTCTCGGTCAAGAGATTCCTGTCCAACTAGAGCTAATTTTAGTCCTCTTGGGCTTTACTGAAGGGCATGAGAAGAGCTCAGACCTGGAAATCAATTACTCTGACTCTGAGTGGTTTGAACAAATCTGTAGGCTGTCAGGCCTCATTGCCACCAGTATGAAATAATGACATAACTCCCAGAGTTGGAGCACAGCTTTCAGGAAGGGGTTCTTTTGATAGAACTTTGTAATCAAAAGTGGATCCTGCACATAGCAAGACATATTCATATAAGACAGTGCCAAATAGTATTTCTCTCTCTTACTTTTTTAGTCTTTAAGGTATTATAAGGTATTCTTTTGATGATGAAATAATTACTGACGTTTTTAATAAAAGATACTTTCAATACTTTCCCTACATTAATTTATGTGTCTCTGGAAAGTTCCTGATGAAACTGGGTTTCAGAGCCCTCTGCTCATCTTCCCCTAACTTTTCTCCTCCTCTCAGAGTATGGGCCAAAATCTTTCTTTGGGGAGCAGAAGGCAGGAGTTCTGGTTTCTGTAATTGCTTCTCTGATGGACATGGGTGCTGGCAGGTCAATGGATCAAGACTTTTATCTTCACAATAAAGAAATTACTAATGACTTCTAATTGTGGTGTCACTAATAGTCAACTTAAAAGAAAGAAGGAAAGTGGGGCCCTGGCGGTGGCACCCTTGGTTAAGCGCGCAGAGCACTAAGTGCAAGGATCCAGGTTTGAGCCCTAGACTCCCTACCTGTGAGGAAAGAAGCTTCACAGGTCTGCAGTTGTCTCTCTTTCTCTCTCCCACTTTATCTCCCGCCCCTCTCTCAATTTCTCTCTGTCCTGTCCAAAAAAAAAAAATGGAACAAATGACTGAATGGATCAGTGGACTCATAGTGCCAGCACCAAGTCCAAGCGATAACCCTGGAAGTACATTAAAAAAAAGAAAGAAAGAAAGAAAGAAAGAAAGAAAGAAGAGCATAAACGGAAAGAGGAAGATGACTTGCTACAGTGGTTTTATGCTGCTGCTATCACCTGTTCATTCAATCCTTGGATGTCCACCTAGATCATACTGTGCAGATCATGAGCACGGCAACTCAGTCAGAACAAGTCCTTTCTTTGTAGTCTCGTCCGTTATTAAAAGTAGGTGCATAGTGGGGGTTGTATTGTTAAATGGGAATCTGGGGAATGTTATGCATGTACAAACTATTGTATAAAATAAATAAATAAGTAGGTGCTTCTTTTCTGGCTGTTGTCACTCATTACTTCATGTTTCTTAACTGTTGAATATAGGTGTCTTATTTTTATTGCAATAATTTTGAATTTTGATCTGAAAGCTAGTGATTCTTGTAGTGAGGAAACCTTAGAACACACTTCAGCTGAATTATATTTTTAAAAGAATTCTGCTTATACAACCCATACAAATCATTAAAATGCACAATGTTTAGAAAAGCATATGTATAGAGTCCAAATACTAAGGCATTAAGTAAACTTTGTAAAACTAACAATTAATAATCACTGCTTTTTTTTTTTTACCACACTCTACAACCTATATATAGACTTTCTATCAAAAAAGTGCTACCATATTTTAGGCAACAGTGTTTTTATACTTTCCCTCAAGATAGCAAGGTGATACATCCCCACTTCCTTTTATCATTTTAACTTTGCAGAGTTTTCAGATTCATCTGTCCTCTTTTCTCTTACATTTACATCTCAAATGCCACCCCCAAGTTAACACTCACTAAATATAATTTAATGCTTAAAATTGTGGTCTTTGGCATTGGAAAGTCTGGATTTAAATTCCAGTTCTCCCAGGTAATTACTGTGTGTTTCTTGGTTTCCTTAATTGAAGTGTGAAGAATTATTTCCTCTTAGAAGTGAGAAAATAAAAGGTGATATGAAGTTTAAACTGAGCAAAGAGTTTGAAGTGGACTGGACCAAACAGAAGTTCAGTAAGACACAGTTCCTGGTCACGCCCCTCGCAACTACTGGCATGTGCCTTTTCTCATTCTGTCCACTCTGCACCAGGAACACTTTTGGGTGTTGAAATCATTCCCACACTAAGCAATTCATTTGTGCGACTTCCCTCGCAGCTCAGAAGGAGAATTTCTCTGGACTGTCCCATGTAGCCCTTGTAGCTTGTCTTATAGTGTGTTTCTAATTCCCTGCCTAGTCATAAAATCTTTCTGTGGGCAGGGATGATGTTTTTGGATACATCATAATGTTCTTTATAGTGCCCAAGACATGAGACTCATTAGAATTGTTCATTTACTCACTTATTTCATAAATATTTATTGACTGTCTATCATGTGTTGTGTCCTAGAGAGAGGAGATAGAGTCGTAAGGTCCTGAACTCAGTGTTTATGTTCCGGACTGAAGGTGGTAGATAACAGCTTAATAACTTGACTGAATAAATAAATGATGTGGCTGTTCCTCTCATTGTGATGCCAAAAAACCTTCCTTAAACATAACCATTTCTGAGCAGTGAAGATAACATAATGGTTATGCAAAAGACCTTCATGCTTGGAGCTCCAAGGTCTCAGGTTCAGTTCCCACCATAAACAAGAGCTGAACAGTGCTCTGGGTTCCTTCTCTCTCTCTCTCTCTCTCTCTCTCTCTCTCTCTCTCTCTCGCCTAATAGGGTTATTTCTGAGACTTGGTGCCTGCACTATGCATTCATGGTCCCCACTGCCATTTTTCTTCTTTTATCTTTAATTTCCCCCTTTTTAAAAAATTAAATAGGAAAGATAGAAATAGAGAGAGGGTAGGCAAGAGAGAGACAGGGAGAGAGAGAGAGAGACCCTGTAGACCTGACTTACCTTCTTGTGAAGCTCCTGCAGGTGGGGAGCAGGTGGGAACCCAGTTTCTAGAATATGGTAAGGTGTGCTCTCAATCAGGTGCACCTTCACCCAGCCCTCTCTCCATAGCCTTCTCTTTAATTAAAATAATTAAAATATTTCAAATGCTGTTTTTAGCATTTTACCAAGTAGCAAAACATAATAATAATGACTTGGTTTTGGAAATCTATATTGAAAAACACCTTTGTTCAGAATTAATTTGCCTCCACACTGCTTCCTCTACTGTTCTCCCCATTGATACCACCCTAAGCCTATGACAGTATGTGAACTCCTTTCGCTTTGCAGGGGTCATAGCTAAGAAAATACTCAGTGTAGCAGAGCAGGGGGGTGAGCGCAGGGGTCATAGCTAAGAAAATACTCAGTGTAGCAGAGCAGGGGGGTGAGCGCAGGGGTCATAGCTATGAAAATACTCAGTGTAGCAGAGTATGGGGGGTGAGCGCAGGGGTCATAGCTAAGAAAATACTCAGTGTAGCAGAGCAGGGGGGGTGAGTGCAGGGGTCATAGTTAAGAAAATACACTCAGTGTAGCAGAGCGGGTGAGTGGTCTATAGCTGGCAATGATGGCAGAGACTGTTAGGAATCCTGTCCAGAAGGCAGAACACAACACACTTTCTTATTCAGATGAATGAATTAAAATCTACATCCTCGATTGGAATTTGAGTCCACTTGAAACCTTGAGGAAATTCTGAACTATAACATGGATGAATTTTGAAGAATTATTCTAGGTGAAATCAATCAGAAACAAATATTTTATGATTCCACTGGTATGTGGTGACTAAAATGATGCAACTCATAAAGGCATAAAGCAGAAGAGTGGGTGCAGGGGTTAGGACAATGCACTGGGATGGTGTTTTTGCTTTTTAAACCGCACAGCTCGGCCTTGAGCCCAGTTACCGCTGCATGAAAGAGACATTGAAGTCGGGGCATCTTTATCTCTGTCTCTAAGTCCTGTCTCTGTCTTTGAATCTGAAACCTTCAGCCTGGACCAGTGAGACACCAGTTACCAAAAAAGGGGGGGGGAGTGGATGAAGAAAGGAAGGAAGGAAGGAAGGAAGAAAGGAAAGGGGGGTACAGCAGTTGTGCTCAGGGAGTAAAGACCAAGAATTCACTAGGAATAGAGTTGAGCTTAGGATCTTGAAAATTTCCTTAAGATAGAGGTTGGCAGCACACCATAAGTGTACTTAATATCACTAAGCTATAATCTGAAGGCTTTAAAATGAACATTGTATACTTTGCACATGAATAAAGTATTTGGTAATTGCCTTTCACTGACTCAGTTATTTTTCTTTTTCTGTTTATCAATTCTTTTTTCTTTCTTTTTATTTTTTGTTTGTTTTGTTTGTTTTCCCTTTTGTTGCCCTTGTTGCCAGGCTAGCTTCGCGGGCAGGAGACAGATGACCAGGGACTCATGGCTGAGCTGGAAAGCAGTATCTCTTTATTCATGTGGAACACAGTGCAATGTAAGCCAAGCTAAACTATCCATAATCACAATCTTGTCCTTATATATATATACACTCGCCAAGTAGAGTGGAAACAGGATGTGATGTAGAGAGGGTGGAGCAAAAAGAGACTGGTGGAAATCAGGGTGTACTAGGAGAGGGGGCGGAGCAAAAAGACATCATGAACCAGGGGGGATTAAACCAATGCCCTGCAGGCAGGGTGGTGCTTAGTTAACAGTGGTTATGTAAATAGAATACAGTGTTAAGCAGGGGGGATTAAACCAATGAAACAGAAGGGGTCTTAGAAGCAGAATTTAGAAGCATACCAACACTTTTTGTTTAACATTATGGTTATTGATGTTGTTGTTGTCAGATAGGACAGAGAGAAATGGAGAGAGGAGGGGAAGACAGAGAGGAGGAGAGAAAGACAGACACCTGCAGACCTGCTTCACCGCCTGTGAAGCGACGCCCCTGCAGGTGGGGAGCTGGGGCTCGAGCCAGGATCCTTAGGCCGGTCCTTGCGCTTTGAGCCACTTGCACTTACCCAGCTGCGCTACCACCTGACTCCCTCTTATTATGAATTCTTTAAAACTTTATTTATCTGGGAGTCAGGCGGTAGTGCAGTAGGTTAAGCGCTCATGGCGCAAAGCACAAGGACCGGCATAAGGATCCTGGTTCTAGCCCCCGGCTCCCCACCTGCAGGGGAGTCGCTTCACAGGTGGTGAAGCAAGTCTGCAAGTGTCTATCTTTCTCTCCCCCTCTCTGTCTTCCATTCCTCTCTCCATTTCTCTCTGTCCTATCCAACAATAACTACATCAATAACAACAACAGTAATACCCACAGCAATAAAACAACAAGGGCAACAAAAGGGAATAAATAAATAAATATTTTAAAAAACCCTTTATTCGTTTATTATTGGATAGAGACAGAAACTGGGGGGGGTGAATAGAGAGGAAGAGAAAACACCTGTAGCCCTGCTTTTTCTCCTTGAAGCTTTCCCCCTGTAGGTGGGGACCAGGGGATTGAACTTGGTCTCTGCAGATCTAATGTGAGCCCTCAGCCAAGTGTGCCAAGTCCTGCCCTCTCTCACTTACTTCATTTAGCATGATCATTCTAAATTCAATCCGAGTTGTCAGAAAAGGCTAGATTTCACCTTTATTGTAACTTGCATAGTATCCTATTGAGTTTACAGATCAGGACTTCTTTATTCAATCACATGTTCATAAACGTTTGTGTTGGAAGCAACAAAGTGGAAAAACACAGTAGGATAACTTTAGAGTGGCTGCAAAGAGAAAAGAGAAAGAGCATAGGAGGAATGGAATTGAATTAGCAGGTCACTTTTCACAGTGATGACACCAGAACTTTGGTAGTGGGTGCAGTGAGACATACACACAGAGAGATAAAAGACCGCACTGAAATTTTACGGTGTTATAAACTAATAAATTATGACACAAATTTTATTAGGTGCTTAATTTTTATGCTGCATGTAATTTACTACAATTGAAAACAAAATACCAGTAGCCAAGACTCTTTTGGATAGAAAGCTGTAGCTGTTTTTATAAACTCCAGGGAGTCAAGAGGTAGCACAGCGGGTTAAGTGCACATGGCGCAAAGCACAAGGACCGGCATAAGGATCCCGGTTCGAGGCCCCGGCTCCCCACCTGCAGGGGAGTCGCTTCCCAGGCGGTGAAGCAGGTCTGCAGGTGTCTGTCTTTCTCTCCCCCTCTCTGTCTTCGCCTCCTCTCTCCACTTCTCTCTGTCCTATCCAACAACGACATCAATACCAACAACAATAATAACAACAACAATAAAACAACAAGGGCGACAAAAGGGGAAAAATGGCCTCCAGGAGCAGTGGATTTGTGGTGAAGGCACTGAGCCCTGGTAATAACCCTGGAGGCAAAAAGAAAAAAAAAAAAGAAAGATAACTCCTTCTGTGGCATTATTTATTTAATTTACATTTTTTTCCACTCTCCTCTTGCAAACCCCAAAGGCCATCAAGTTACCAGGCCTGTTTGACAGACATCTTAGAAAAAAGAAAAAAAGTTCTGAGTAGTCAAGTTAATGAACCCTCAGTCTAACTCTCGTCTTAGGTGAGCTGTGAAAGACAGTATGAACGGAGGGAGAAGTACTACATGCATGGTCAGAAATACTTGGCAAAGCTCAGCATAAAGAGACAAAGAACTAGGGGGCTGGGCAGTGGCACACAGAGTTACGCACACATAGTATGAAATACAAGGACTCCACCAGGACCCTGGTTCAAGACCCTAGCTCCCAACTGAAAGTGTCATACTTAAAATCCTGGTTAAATAACATGGGCACCTGCCCGCGGTTGAGCAACAAAAGAAGAATGTCCCGCATGTGTATAAACTTCACAGTCATTCATTTTCCCTTTTATCAAATCTTAATAGAACTTCTGTTTTTCTTGAATTCCTCTACTTTCAATCATTGAAGGTTTCTGCTTTTCTTCTGTGTTCATTGTTGTCTCGATTATACAGAATTAGCTAGAGGTTAATATTAAAATGGCTAAAGTCATCAGTAATTAACAAGGAATTCTTTTCTTAGTAAAATAACTTATAGCGAGAAAACTAAAACTTAGCATGACCACAGACTTTGTGTAACTATAAAGCATTGCTTTCTACATAGCAATGGTCGGTATAATGTTCACAAAGATATTACTGATTGGGGCCAGGTAGTGACACCTGGTTAAGTGTACATATCACAGCACACAAGGACCCAGGTTCAAGCCCCCATCCCCCTGCAGAAGGAAAGCTTCACGTGTGGTGAAGCACGGCTGAGGTGTCTCTCTGTCGCCCCCTCTGTACCTCCCCCTCCCTTCTCAAATAAAATAAATAAGTAAAGTTTTTTTAAAAAAAGATATTACCTGCTATACCTCACTATTCGCTCTGATCAGTGAGAGTGAGAGGAATACATCTATTAGGACCATTGATGCCACTCTTATTTTGTCTCACAAGCATCGAGACATGGCTATTGGCTTAGACCTAAGAGACACAGGGTTTAGAAAATTCAACATTTAAAGACAGTGTGTCTGAATTTACTTCATTCAGTTCATTACATATCGCCAGTGGGGAATAGGCAAACATCACTTAGTGTTGGGTAGTATGCCACCTCCCCCTGGCTTCTGCTGTCCCCACAGCCTCTCCAAAATTTGTTGCTCCTGTCCTTTTTGATGTATGCCATTCTTACAGGAGTGAGGTGGTAACTCAATGTTGTCTTTATTTGCATTTCTCTGACAATTGGTGACCTGGAGCAGTTTTTCATATGTTTGTTAGCCTTTTGGATCTCCTCTGGAGTGAATGTTCTGTTCATATCCTCTGCCCATTTTTGAATGGGGTCATTTGCTTTTTTGGTGCTAAGTTTGCTGAGCTCTTTGCATATTTTGGTGATTAGTCTCTTGTATGATGTATGGCGTGTGAAGATCTTCTCCCATTCTGTGAGGGGTCTCTTTGTTTGTGTGATAGTCTCTTTGGCTGTGCAGAAGCTTTTCAATTTGATATAGTCCCATTTGTTTCTGCTTTAGTCTTCCTTGCAATTGGGTTTGATTCATCAAAGATTTCCTTGAGATTTAGCTGGGAAAGTGTTTTACCAATGTTTTCCTCTAAGTATTTGATTGTTTCTGGTCTAACATCCTGGTCTTTGATCCATTGATGCCAGGATAGCCTGAGGGTACTTCTTCCCGAGCTAGTGCTCTCTGGCTTGGAGAGAACTCAACTGGAGCCGATCTAGGCTGCTGCGTGGGAGAGGGATCAGGAACTCGTGCCGCACCAACTTTGCAGGAGATACACTCTGGAACTCTCGGAGCTGGAAAGCAATTTCCAAGTGTCTTTAATCAGAAGAGCAGCTGTTTTTATCTCCAAGTAGGGTGGAAACAGGATGTGACATAGAGAGGGTGGAGAGAAAAGTGACTGGTGAAAATCAGAGTGTGACAAGGAGGGGGCGGAACAGGCGAGAATCCTATCACTGAACCACCAATGCCCTGGAGGGAGTGCTTTATGTAAATGTATAAGTGATTTATGTAAATTGACCAAAGCTTTGAATGGGTTCAATAAATCCCTATATAGGCATATGGTTAAGCAGAAGCCAGGGGGAGGTGGCATACTACCCAACAACTTAGATAAAACAATGTTAAAATAGTATAAAACAGCTGTTGGAAATAATAGTAAGGGAGTGTGAAATAGAAGCATTTTCATGCACAATGTGTTTAATCATGTGATATGATGGCAGGAAACATCTCAAATTAATATTTATAAAAATAAAATATTTCAGAAACAACTCAGAAAATATGCTGGAAGAGTTTATGTAAAGCAGATGTTAGAAGGCTGGCTATAAGTAATACGATGCAATGATTTCAGAGCAACAAAGGATCTATTTTTAAAAATTTTTATTTATAAAAAGAAAACACTGACAAAACCATAGGATAAGAGGGGTAAAACTCCACACAATTCCCACCACCACAAATCTGTATCTCATTCCCTCCCCTGATAGTTTTCCTATTCTTTGTCCCTCTGGAAGCATGGACCCAGGGTCGTTGTGGGTTGTAGAAGGTGGAAGGTCTGGCTTCTGGAATTGTTTCCCCGCTGAACATGGGTGTTGACAGGTGGATCCACACTCCCAGCCTGTCTCTCTCTTTCCCTAGTGGGGCAGGGCTCTGGGGAAGCAGGGCTCCAGGACACATTGGTGGGGTCGTCTGTCCAGGGAAGTCCGGTTGGCATCACAGTAGCATCTGGAACCTGGTGGCTGAAAAAGGGTTAACATATAATACCAAAAAAGTTGACTAATTTTAACTATTAATTACTGATGACTTTAGCCATTTTAATATTAACCTCTAGCTAATTCTGTATAATTGAGACAACAATGAACACAGAAGAAAAGCAGAAACCTTCAACGATTGAAAGTAGAGGAATCCAAGAAAAACAGAAGTTCTATTAAGATTTGATAAAAGGGAAAATGAATGACTGTGAAGTTTATACAACTTTTTTGAGCATTTATCACAACAAAAAGAAAGATGGAAACTTAAAAATTGTCTGGCTATTGTAATGACTGATTTATCGGGACTAAGGCAAGTCTAACACCTTGTCATCCAGGTTTGCTGACACCAGGAATTAGCCTGGTCCTTTCCCTTCCACTTTCTTTTGTGTAGTTATACCAAAAGTTATATTGGATGGGATTCGGTGATTCACTGAATTATTCAGATGTTTTGCTTGTCAGATTTTTTTCTTCTTATATTTATTTTCACACTATATATGATTTTAATAGAAGTTCTACCCAAAAGATAGATTTTGTTAGATCCCCAAGAATAGGTAGATAATAGGTTAAAAGAGCATGAACTTTGATCCACCTACATATCAGATGTCAGTCTGAGAAAAAAAAAACTAGTCTATTCATGGGCCCTTTGAATATAACCAAAATATGCCTACTAGCTGTCTACAAAATGGAGAGACCCCCCCCCCCTGCAACTCATCATCTGAACCACTCCAGCCAGGTTCATGACTAAGCAACAACTTGATTGGCTTTATATGTTAACTTTTTTTTCAGCCACCAGGTTCCTGATGCTAGTATGATGCCAATCTGACTTCCCTGCACAGAAAACCCCACCAGTGTGTCCTGGAGCTCTGCTTCCCCAGAGCCCTTCCCCACTAGAGAAAGAGAGAGGCAGCCTGGGAGTATGGATCCACCTGTCAACACCCATGTTCAGCGGGGAAGCAATGACAGAAGCCAGACCTTCCACCTTCTGCACCCCACAGTGACCCTGGGTCCATACTCCCAAAGGGATAGAGAATAGGAAAGCTATCAGGGGAGGGGATGGGATATGGAGATCTGGTGGTGGGAATTGTGTGGAACTGCACCCCTCCTATCCTACGGTTTTGTTAATGTCTCCTTTTTTAACTAAATAAACAAAAATTTAAAAAGTATATTATGTATTTAATGAACCTTCTTTTAAAAGTATATTATGTGGGGGTCGGGCAGTGGCGCAGTGGGTTAAGCGCATGTGGCGCAAAGCGCAGGAACCGGCGTAAGGATCCCGGTTCGAGCCCCCGGCTCCCCACCTGCAGGGAAGTCGCTTCACAGGCGGTGAAGCAGGTCTGCAGGCGTCTGTCTTTCTCTCCCCTTCTCTGTCTTCCCCTCCTCTCTCCATTTCTCTCTGTCCTATCCAACAACGAATTGCGTCAACAAGGGCAATAATAATAACCACAACGAAGCTACAACAAGGGCAACAAAAGGGGGGAAAAATGGCCTCCAGGAGCGGTGGATTCATGGTGCAGGCACCGAGCCCAGCAATAACCCTGGAGGAGGAAAAAAAAAAAGTATATTATGTATTTAAGCCAAAAGATTTATATAGGACAAATGATTCATATTAGAGAACTGAAGTCTACAAATGGACAGACACTAAGGTAATAATTTCAAGAAACTGCTATGTACTAAGCTGGAAAAAACAAAGAAAATAATTGTAGGTTATCAGAACCTGGATAACTTGAAGCAGTAGCACTGATGAGGACACTTGGAGTTCTGAAGAGAACCCTGGCTCAGCTTCCAGGGTAGTCAGTGTGGTTTGGGGAGTATGTTCCTACCAGGAATATGAAAAGTCCAGGGTCAGCACCATCTGATGTTGCTAGCCAGAAGGAAGTTGTTTGGTTTTTGGTTTCGTTGTTGTTGTTGTTGTTTTCTTTCTCCAGTAGGAATTATTGCTGGGATAATGTTGTTAACTGATCAAGCTAGGTAGAAAATAAACATCTTCCTTTTTGTAAATAAAATTTTTAAAAAAAAAATAAATAAAGCACCTTCCTTTTTCTGCATTCTGGTATCCTTTATCGCCCCCTATTGGAAAAACCTAACTAGCTTAACAAAAATGGCCTGTAAAGCAGAAATATGGTTCTATTACCTTAAGTTAAACATATATATATGTATATCTGACAGGTTCCTCAAAAACTCCACATCCTAATCCTGAAATTGTGAGTATCCATCTATCCTCTTTGGCAAAGGGACTTCACAGATTGTCGTCAATATGTGAAGAATCTTAAGATAAGAGACCATCCTGCTTTATCAAGGTGAGTCCAGCAGAGTTCTAAGTAATCACAAAAGGCAAGGAAACTGAATAGCCTGACTCAGAAAGGATATGGGATGAAACAAAGGTGGAAGGAGAAGAAAGAGAGAGGGGAGGGAGGGAGGAAGAGAGAGAGAGAGAGTGAGAGAGAAGCAGAGCTACACTGGTAAAATAGAAGAAGGATCCACAAAGCAGAGAAAGTGGACAGAGGTACAAACTGGAGAAGACAAAGGAATATATTGTCCCCTAGAGTCTCTCTTTTTAAAAAAATATTTATTTCCTTTTGTTGCCCTTGTTATTTTTATTGTTGTAGTTATTATTGATGTCATCATTGTTGGATAGGACAGAGAGAAATGGAGAGAGGAGGGGAAGACAGAGAGGGGGAGAGAAAGACAGACACCTGCAGACCTGCTTCACCGCCTGTGAAGCGACTCCCCTGCAGGTGGGGAGCTGGGGCTCAAATTGGCATGCCAGTCCTTGGGCTTTGTGCCACGTGCGCTTAACCCGCTGTGCTACAGCCCGACTTCCCCCCCACCCCCCGAGTCTCTTAAAGTCATCCAAGCCTGTAAGCACTTTACTTTAGACCCATAAGACTGATTTCCGACTCACATCCTCTTCCTCTAGTTGTTTTAAGCCACTAAGTTTGTGGTAATCTGTTAGAGCAGCAATAACGAAACATTAAACGACAGCTTCTTGGAGGTAGAAAGTTGAAACAACACCCCTCTTACAGAAAAAGAAAATGAAAGAAAACATTTGAACATGCACATCAGAAAGATAAGATACTTGTGTTTTTCATTTTTAATTAGCACAGAAACATAACTTAAAGTCAAACCATGATACCAAACAGAATGTCTATGTTTCAGAAAATAGACAAAATTAAGTCTTCGTAGGACTAAAGGATTGTTGAAGCACAAACTTCTTTATAATAAATGTGTGTAATAACTTATTATTTTTCTAAATCCATCTGATAGTTTACAACAAAGTTGTCCATATACTTCAGCTATTACTCTCTCTAAGATAAACCTCAAAATAGTGGTGTCTTACCATAAAGCGAGTGACACAGTAAGTCTGCAGTCATTGTGCTTCAGGCATCTATATTGCTGGCCCTTTTTTTTTTTTTTGGTCTTGTCATCACTGGGGCTTCACTGCTCCAGGCTAAATTTTAGAAAGAAAGTGCCAAATACAGAAGCCGAAAAACAAAATCAGAAGAGAAAACACAAGTCGAACCTGAACTGGAATTGGCGTATCACACCAAAGTATAAGACTCTGTCTGGGGTGGGTGGGTGGGGAGAATACAGGTCCAAGAAGGATGACAGAGGACCTAGTCGGGGTTGTATTGTTATGTGGAAAACTGAGAAATGTTATTCATGTATGAACTATTGTATTTACTGTCGAATGTAAAACATTAATCCCCCAACAAAGGGGGGGAAGGTTAGAGTCTTAGTAACTGGGGTGCTCCTAGAATTCAGCTAGATCTCAGCATTACTCCACTTTGGGTCTAACTCTTCTAGTCTAGTTGTCCTAAACCAGTCTGGGAGGAAGTCTTATGTGCAATTAACCTGCTTGAGAATGCAATCTCCTTTAGCAGTGGTTAGGGGAGAGACGAGGACCACCTTGCTCCAACGGAAGGAGAGTCAAAACAGGGGTGCACCATCAACTAGGTCATCCACAGGGTCCGTGGAGCTTGGTCACAATAAACTTTCCAAAGGAAAAGTGGAGTGAACCTTCCAAGGAGAGTTGCGGAATAAATCTCAGTGCCTTCTGAAGGTGAAGCGAGGACGAAAGTGTCCACTGCTTCTGGGCCCCACTGCTTAGTATGGCTCCCTTGGCTCAGGCCTCTTGGGTTGTGGATGCTGAACAGTTTCCACTGGTTGACTCACATGCTGTGGTGCTGGAGGAGTCCCTGGGCAGGAAAGGAGGCCGAGGCAGGGAGCAGTTGGGGCACATCTCTGAAGTAAAGGAGAGAAGAGGGGAGGAGAGGGGAAGGGAGGGGAGAAGAAGAAGAAGGAGGAGGAGGAGGAGGAGGAGTTGGAGGAGGAGGAGGAGGAGGAGGAGGAGTTGGAGGAGGAGGAGGAGGAGGAGGAGGAGGAGGAGGAGGAGGAGAGAGAGAGACAGAGAGAGGGAGAGAGACTAACACCACAGTAGCATAGCTTGATGGCAGGGCCTTAGTATGTGTGTGTGTGAGTGTGAGTGTGTGAGTGTGAGTGTGTGTGTGAGTGTGTGTGTGTGTGTGTGTGAGTGTGTGTGAGTGAGTGTGTGTGAGTGTGTGTGTGAGTGTGTGTGTGTGAGTGTGTGTGTGTGAGTGTGTGTGTGTGAGTGTGTGTGTGAGTGTGTGTGTGAATGTGTGTGTGAGTGTGTGTGAGTGTGAGTGTGTGTGTGAATGTGTGTGTGAGTGTGTGTGAATGTGAGTGTGTGTGAGTGAGTGTGTGTGAGTGAGTGTGTGTGTGAGTGTGTGTGTGTGTGAGTGTGTGTGTGTGAGTGTGTGTGTGAGTGTGTGTGATTGTGTGTGAGTGTGTATGTGAGTGTGAGAGTGTGAGTGTGTGAGTGTGTGTATGTGTGTGAGTGTGTGAGTGTGTGTGAGTGTGTGTGAGTGTGTGTGTGAGTGTGTGTGAGTGTGTGTTTGTGTGTGTGAGTGTGTGTGTGTGTGTATGTGAAAGTGTGTGTGTGTGTGTGTGAGTGTGTGTGTGTGTGTGTGTGTGTGTGTGAGTGTGTGTGTACCTAGGTGCTATATCAGGGACTTCCTTCCACTCAGGTCTTGTTCACTGGTCTTGTTCAGGGGCTCTTCCAAATGGACCAACACCTTAAGCTGAATTTTTATTTCCCAAAAGGACACACTGAAACCTCAATCCCCTAGTCTCTCAGAATAGGTGAATGCTTCCTTGGAAATAGGCTACTTTCAGGCTTGAAAATGTGGTTCTTAGAACAAGTCTTAATCTGACTTGATGTCCTTATAAAAAGGAGCAAATTTGCACAGAGACAAAAGCACACAGTGAATAGACAAGGGAAGACTCTCCACAAGCCACCAGAAGGAGCATGGTCTAACTGACAGCCTGGTTGCCAACTCCTAAGGCCCAAAATTGTGTGGGTGATTTCATTGCTGTTTTTCCAGCTTATCAGGAGCACGATCTGAAATGGCTCCGACTCCACAGCCACCTCTGGAAGTCCTCCGTCTGATTGCTCTAATCCAAGAAGGTGACCTTTCAAAGATGTGTCTGATGATATTTATTTGAAAAGCAGTGTAGCTGTGTGTGACAGTATCTTTCCTCTCAGTGTAGATGAGACAGGCATGTGGGGAAGCCTGTGTTAAACTGCTCTCCTCCTTTGTGTGTCCACATTTGAGCCAGATGAGAGGCTACACAGATAGGTAAATTACTGGCAGTAACTGAGGGGTGTGTCCTGCAACCTTCCTAGACATATATCCACCCACTTGACCTGCCTGATTTTGGCACTGTGGTGGAAAATTGCTCCTCAAAAGGCTAGAATTCAGGCTCAAATCTAAACTCCCAGAAAACCTTACGAGTTTAAATAATTTAAAACTTTATACAAAGCAAAAAAAACAAAAACAAAAAACCTCACTTGGCAGATAGGGAACAGAAATCGAGGAGTTAATACCCAAGGGTAAATTCTGGCAGGTTGAAACTGAAATATATGTTAATAAATATCTGTGCCAACATCCTAACCTTCAGAGAGAGCATTCTGAGGCTAATTCTGTAGTTTCTGCCATAGTAAAAATAATACTAATTTAAAGAGGAAGAAGAAGGGCCCTGTTGATACACCTGGTTAAGGACACACATTACAATGCACAAGGACCCAGGTTTGGTTCCCCAGTCCCCACCTGCAGGGGAAAGCTTCACAAATGGTGAGACAGTACTCTTTCTATTTCCGCCTCTATCTCCCTCCCCAAATTCTCACTGTCTCTATCCAATAAATAAATATTTTTAAAAAGAGGAAGAAGGGAAGTCACAGAGACTCTCACCTAAGTACCTGCCTTCTCTCCCAAACATCAGAAGCGAATGCATCTTTGCGTATCTATTTACAGAGCGCAGATGAAGACCATTATAAGACTTGGGATGTCCTGACATGAAAGAAGTTTCCTAAGTGATGAAGATGGAACTACCAGTTATTTACTAAAGCAAGATGACAGGAGCGTGGAATTAACCAAAACTCTAGTTCTTTGAGAGTAGCTAGTGGTGCTTTCTAGGAAACTCTTTTAATAAGGAAAAATATCCCTAGTTGCATACATACAGACGTGAAGAGGTACAGTGTTGGCCAATTTTACTTTATGTTTTTCTATTGTAAGTTTTAATGCAAGGGCTTGGTGCCTACAGGATGAATCCATCTCTTCTGATAGCCAGTTTTTGTTGTTGTTGTTGTTGTTGTTGTTTTATAGAGACAGAGATAAATTGATGGGGGAGGATGGGCTACAGAGGGAGAGAGAAAGGGAGAAACTAGAGCACTGGTTCACTCCCTGTGAAGCTACACCCCTGTTGGTGCTGTGCCAAGACCTTACACGTGGTCCCATACACGCCCGACCTGGTGCACCACTGCCTGGCTCCTTAGAATTGGTTCATTTTATATAAACTCAACAGCAAATATAAATAAAAATTAAACTGGCGATCAATTTGTATTAGGTTATAAAGCCTTCTACTAGTTTTTCATACTGCAGCCTAGAACGGTTAACTATCCCAATACTGTTACACAATGAGATAACGAATGAGGAGCTGTCATTTTTAAATTTCCCGTCACACATTTGCCACCTTACTTTTTACCAATGTCAAAAATGAAGGGTTGATAAACTCCATGACAAAGAAAAAGTATGAAAAAAGGCGGTCGGGTTTAGAACAACTGACCTTTTTCTAGACGATTTTGTCAACTGACTTTAACCTCTGCCATTTGTCACCAACCTTTTTTTGAAACATGCTCGCGGAACCTACCTAGATAAACAAAATTTGAAATGGCTGCTTAAGACTTTTCTACTATGGTGCATTGCGCCAAAGTCAAGGATTCCGTGTAGCGGGTGCAGTGTTCAGATCCTGGAACATGATGGCAGAGGAGGACCCAGGTGGGGGATGAGAGTGTGACGTGGAAAACTGAGAAATGCAGTGACTGTACCAACTGCTGTATTCTGCTGTCAAATGTAAACCATTAATCCCCCCAATAAAGGGAAAAAATAATTTTTCCATTAAACAGAGTTAGTTCTCTTTTCAAATCAATCCTGTATTTTTAGTTTTGAAATTCACCTCAAACATTAGAATTACACTCAGTTCTCACAAAAAGAATGAGAGAATCAGACTGGCACTATCTATTGAGACATTAATTAAATGCAAGGCTGGGGAAATTACTTTTAGTGAAAGAACCAGCTGTTCAGCTCTTAGCTCCTGAGTAGTTCCTCAAAGCTCTCTGCTTCTTTAGGCAACCTCCTCTGATTTGCTCTACAGTTGGTAGTTATCATTTTCAGTTTTAAGTATATGTTACTGAGTAGTGAATGAGTGTTTCATTATTTCTTCTTGATATTTTTTGTAGTCTCAAGGAATGTACTCTTGTGGGCCAGCTTTTGCAGAGAGAGACAGAGAGACAAAGTCAGAAAGACAGAAGAGAGAGAAAAGCAGCACGGATACTTCCAACAGGTTGTGGGGGCTGGGCCAGAATCTGGTCTGTGTGCACCAGAGAAACAAGCGCACTAAAGATTTCTCCAGTATTTCTAGAAGCACTTGTAATTTTATTTTATTTTATTTTATTTTATTTTATTTTATTTATTTTATTTGCAAACAGGGCTTTTATTTTTTCTTTTCTGTCCTCTAGATAGAAGACAGAAAGAAATAGAGGAGAGTCGGGCGGTGGTGCAGCGGGTTAAGCACAGGTGGTACAAAGAGTTAATGGACAGAAGGAAGATCCCGGTTCGAGCCCCCGGCTCCCTACCTGCAGGGGAGTCGCTTCACAGGCGGTGAAGCAGGTCTGCAGGTGTCTGTCTTTCTCTCCCCCTCTCTGTCTTCCCCTCCTCTCTCCATTTCTCTCTGTCCTGTCCAACAAAGACAGCATCAATAACAACAACAGTAACTACAACAATAAAACAACAAGGGCAACAAAAGGGAATAATTAAATAAAATAAATATTTTGTAAAAAAAAATAAATAAATAGAGAAGGAAAGATGCTGCAGTAATGTTCCTCCACTCCTGAAACTTCAACCCTAGAGTCCCCATATGATTGGCAGCTTGCAGCCCCCACCAACTAGCAACATTTTGAAAATGAACAGTTGTCACCTTTTACTCTGAAGACAGGCCAGATAATGTTTAAAACAATGTGCAGACACTGTTCTATCCATTAAGTGTTCTACAAATATAGTCAGATGTTACTTCTTGATGCAATGCCATTATTTCCTCTAGAAAGTTGGTTTCAATGGAATTTTTTTTTCAAGAGAACTCTTTTTTTTTTTTTTTCAAGAGAACTCTCATAAAACTGCAGGAAATCACATCACTGCAAGGAATCACATCATTGCAAGACTGGCCAGCTCCTCATGGGGCGCGAGTGCTTCCACACTACGATCATCATCTCTGGCATTGTGCTATTCCACTGCAGAATACTGTGCCCCAGGATGGTTCCGTAGCCCCCATGTCCACTTGGTCGATTCCAAATTATATTCCCCCATGAGGATCATTTCTGGAACCATCCGTTCCACCCCGGTCCCATGGCTGCCAGTTCTCAGCAACATCGCCCCGCCAGATATTCGTCGGGATGCGGCATCATCTAAGTTCATTTCCCACGTCTACGCTCCACCGGACCTGCCAATATACGCGGATATCTTCGCCCAACCCTGTCCAACGCTTGACGTCTCGTCACCCAATCTGGTCCCCTACGCCTACACTGAACTTCTCTGTTCCAGACTCTTGGAAACAGAGTTGGCAGTCAGCTGAGGTAAAGATCAAACACCTCACCACAGACCCCTGCAAGCTTTGACCTGGCACGTTATGATCGGGCCCTCCTCAATCGCTATCGAACAGGCCATGGCCAGTGCACCGCTATGTTCCATCACTGGGGAGCCAGAGACGACCCGAACTGCCCCTGCAGCTCCAGACAGACTGTGACCCACATAGTCAACGACTGCCACCTCTCCAGACTCAAAGGAGGTCTCGAAACTTGACATCAGGCTCAACCTGACGCTGTTGACTGGCTACGGAAGAAGGGCAAACGCTCGAAGAAGAAAGAGAACTCTGCCTATGAAACTCAACAATTCTGTTCCTGCTGTTGGAAGACATGAACATGCAGAGAATTCTCTTGAGTTCTGAGCATTGTGTCGCCTAGTCCTTGTGCAAACTCCATCAAGAAAGGAAGAAGTAGTCGAGTGCTGACATTTTAAGTATGACAAAAGCAGACGGTCATGTAGGAAGTGGGATATATGCAAAAGGTGTAAGAGCCACAGGGGTGACGACTGATGAAAGGGTCAACGGACTCATCAGTGGTCTGTGTCTTTCAAAGGAGAAAGCATTTCCTGTTTGGGGTTCTATGTTACTTTGTGTAAATAGGGTGGAAAGAGACTGAGACCCCAAAGCAAAGGACCCTGGGAAAGAGGGGAGGAGGAGGGTTCTGGGAGAGCTCTGGGTTCCTGGTGAGTAATGGTGGCAAAAGCCTTAAGCTGAGTATGAGAGTGTGTTGTAGGCCCCGACCGCAGGAAGATGAAACACTTGCCGTGTGCCAGCAACCGCACAGCAATCCCTTCATCTCTCTCTCTTTTTAGAAGTGTCTTTCCTTTCGTATTTAATTTATATCTTTAAATTCTTTTTATTTATTTATTTGGATAGAGACTGAAATTGAGAGGGAAGGAGGAGACAGAGAGGAAGAGAGACAGGGAGACACCTGCAGCCCTGCTTCAGCACTCACAAAGCTTCCCCCCAGCAGGTGGGGACCAGGGACTCAAACCTGGGTGCTTGCATGTTGTAACATGTGCGCTCAACCTGGTGTACCAACGCCTGGTTCCTTTAATTCTCCGATAAAGAACAAGAAAAAGGAAAAAGAAAGGCAGACACCTTTAGGTACCTCTACTCAAAGGAAACAAAGAGGAGAATTGTTGCCGTTTTCTTGTGATCTTTATCTTTATTTCGCAATCACACTGGCGTGGGGGGGGGGGGCACAGCCCTTGCGGAACTTGGGGCTCATTTCCATGATCCAGTAGGAGCTCCTTGGAGTCTAGGAGAGAATGGGTTCTTCTGCATTCACTTAGGCCTCCTTTAACCGTTCAGGTTCGTTTTATAATTACCAGTATAAATATTATATTCACAGCTGAACAGCAGGGGACCGTGCCCCGTGGAGTTCATTAAACACCTACAAATGAGCTCAGCCCACCTGCCACGGCTGCATCACGTCAGGACTCAAAGTGTATTCTGTCATTGCAAGTGGACTGAATCTGAATTCCCTTGGGTTTTGTTTTGATTATCAATATCCCTATTTTGTTCGGGATACCCAGCGGATAATTATAAATGTTCATTTCACCATTCTCATTCTGTCACTCTGTCTAGAATCCGATGGGACCATCTAAAGAATCTGTGATTCCAGGAAGAATAAAAAAAAAAAAAAAAAAAAACAGCGTATGACATTAAATCTAACTTTCAGGGGACCGGGGGAGAAAACGGCATTTGTGTAATACACAAGGATGGTGCTTCTCCATTACATTAGGGCAGCTCAGACTAATAGCACGGCTCAGTTTTTGTTGCACTGCTCAGCACGTCTCGGCAGCTGCAGGAAACAAGACAGACCCCACAGCAGTGGGTTTTGCGAAGGGAACTTCTATTGACTAACATTCAGTCAAGACCAGTGTTCCCAGCATGGGAAAATATAATGGCGCTTGGCATATACACAGAGAGATGGTGCTAGCAAAAGCAAGCTTTTATTTGTCTGGTTAGTCATTCCATCTTTCTCTGCTTTCCCACTGATAAATCTAAACATCCCTTACTTAGTGGCCAAGTGGTATGAAGTTAAGTATTTCTTTCTGTTTTTATATTTATTTATTTATTCCCTTTTGTTGCCGTTGTTGTTTGATTATTGTAGATATCATTGTTGTCATTGTTGGATAGGACAGAGAGAAATGGAGAGAGGAGGGGAAGACAGAGAGGGAGAGAGAAAGATAGACACCTGCAGAGCTGCTTCACCACCTGTGAAGTGACTCTCCAAGCAGGTGGGGAGCTGGGGGCTCGAACCGGGATCCTTAAGCTGGTCTTGGCACTTTGCTGCACTACTACCCGACTCCTAAAGTTAAGTATTTCTTTTTTTCTTTTTTAATATTTATTTATTTATTTTCCTTTTTTCTGCCCTTGTTTTTATTGTTATTGTAGTTATTATTGTTGTTGCTATTGATGTCGTCGTTGTTAGATAGGACAGAGAGAAATGGAGAGAGGAGGGGAAGGCAGAGAGGGAGAGAGAAAGACAGACACCTACAGACCTGCTTCACCACCTGTGAAGCGACTTCCTGCAGGTGGGAAGCCAGGGGCTCGAACCGGGATCCTGACTCTGGTCCTTGCACTTTGTGCCACATGCACTTAACCCGCTGTGCTACTGCCCGACTCCTGAAGTTAAGTATTTCTGTAAGAGCCCAATTCTGTGAACCGAGTTCTAAAAAAAAATTCTACTTAAAAAAATAGCAGTATTTATACAGTGAGAAATAATCTCACACTGGGCAAAGGCAATACTTAGAGAGGAAGAAGTGTTTGTATTGTCCCAAAGGAAGAGTGACAAGGCACAGGGTGGTGGCTTGTGTTACAGGGACCTGGGTTTGAGCCTCTGTCCCCACCTGCAGGGGGAAAGCTTTGTGAGTGATGAAGCAGTCTTGTCAGTATTTCTCTGTCTCTCTCCTCTTTCTTTATACTCCCTTCTCTCTCGATTTCTGGCTGTCTCCATCCAGTAAGTAAATATAGATAATACAAAAATAAAAATTAAATAAAAGGAAGGATAACGCCAGTGTTTTCTTGTAACCAAATATCTAAAATCTCATTCTAGTAGGTCCCACTCTCCTGGCCTAACTAGCTTGAGGTATTTCTCATCTATCCCTTTGTATTTTTAATGTTTGGATAATGAAAGGATGTCGAATCTTGACAAAGACTTTCTCAGCAGCTATTGAAATAGCTATGTGACTTCTGGCTTTCCTTTTGCTGATGTGGTAGACCACACTACTGAAACATCAGTGTACACACTACTGAAACATCAGTGTACACACTAATGCCTTGCATCCCTGGGATAAGTCCTACCTGGCCACAGCGGGCATAGAACATTTTTTAATGTGCTACTACTATATCCATTTTGCTAAAATTTTGTTGAGTATATATATTTTTTTATTAGGCTGCTTGTTGCTGTTGCTGAATTTAGTGAACTCTTTATATATTTTGGTTATTAGCGCTTCACTTGACGTATCTCATATAAAGATCTTCTCCCATTCTGTGGGTGTCTTTCTGTTTTGGTCACAGTTCCTTTTGTTGTGAAGACACTTTTCAGCTTGATGTAGTCCTATTGATATTTTTTTTGTTTTTCTTGCTGTTGGCTTTGAGTTTTTGAAGGCTTTTCCAAAGCCTAGATTGTGAAGCATTCTGTCAGCATTTTCTTCTATGTATTTGATTGTTTGTGGTCTAAAATCCATGTCTTTGATCCATTAGAAGTTGAGTTGTGTGAATGGTGAATAGGTGGTGGTCCAGTTTCATTCATCTGCAGATTTTTTGTATAGAAACAGAGAGAGAGAGAGAAAAAATAAATGAGACCATGAAGGTACAGCCATAACATCTTACTCCTTATCTAAAGTAATTATTTCTTAGAACAGAAACATTTCCCTTTTTTTAAATTTACTTATTGAATTAATGTTTTACATTTGACAGTAAATACAATAGTTTGTACATGCATAACATTTCCCAGTTTTCCATATAACAGTACAACCCCCACTAGGTCCTCTGTCATCCTTTTTGGACCAGTATTCTCCCCACCACCCACCCCAGAGTCTTTTACTTTGGTGCAATACGCCAATTCCAGTTCAGGTTCTACTTGTGTAGAAGAGAAACATTTTCTGTAGCTTCAAAGAATCTGGTTGTTATTTTTATCCACTCTGAAAAATCAAGGGTGACAGCTCATTTGCTTGCTTACCGTCTTCCAAAATGCTAGGGTCGGATTCTGACAAGAGTCCAAAGGAGGAGACACCTGCAATACCTGCCTTATAATCTCCACAACCACACTGTCACTATTCACTGGAGTGATCTAACAAAGATAATTAAAAACATGATTCATCTATTGATATCCAGACTCCATGTTTAGGTTGATTTCCAACCAAGGCTCAGATCCAATGAAGCTCCAAGTTCTTCTACAAATCAATGTTGTCCTTTGGGAAGGCAGTTCTAAATTCAGTTAGCTAACAGACCCTCACAGTTAAGAGGACAATGGGCTCAGCTGGGAAAATATTTATCAGAATATAAAAGAAGTGAGGCAGGACTGAGCTTACCTGGTGACCAGGCCCAAAGACCCAATTTGAGCCCCTGCTCCCCACCTGCGGGAGAAGCTTCAGGAGTGAAGCAGGTCTACAGGTGTCTATCATTCTCTCTCCGCTCCTCTCAGTTTTTCTCCGTCCTATCCAATAAAACTAGAAAGAAAAAAATAATAAAAGGAAAAATGGCCGTTAGGAGCAGTGGATTCGAAGTCCTAACAGAGTCCCACTGATAACCTCGTGACAATGAAAATAATACTTCTTCTTCTAGCGTTTGCCCAAAATAACACTAATACTACTAATAAATTAATTTTTTTTTTAATTTTTTATTTAAGAAAGGATTAGTGAACAAAAGCATAAGGTAGGAGGGGTACAACTCCACACAATTCCCAACACCCAATCCCCATAACCCACCCCCTCCCATGGTAGCTTTCCCATTCTCTATCCCTCTGGGAGCATGGACCCAGGGTCATTGAGGGTTGCAGAAGGTAGAAGGTCTGGCTTCTGTAATTGCTTCCCCGCTGAACATGGGCGTTGACTGGTCGGTCCATACCCCCAGTCTGCCTCTCTCTTTCCCTAGTAGGGTGTGACTCTGGGGAAGCTGAGCTCCAGGACACATTGGTGGGGTCTTCAATCCAGGGAAGCCTGGCCGGCATCCTGGTGGCATCTGGAACCTGATGATTGAAAAGAGAGTTAACATATGAAACCAAACAATTTGTTGAGCAATCATGGATCCCAAGCTTGGAATAGTGGAGAGGTACTCACTGCAAACTCTAGTGTAGTCCTGCTTTCAGGTATATATTCTGCAGTAGTTTATGGATACGTGTGCACATAAGCTCTCTCTCACAGAAACTGGTGTATATCTAGGTTATGGGACTTTGTTAGAAAGTGAACTACCTGAGATGAAATTAGAGTGTACTATTAAAGGAAAGGTCTCACCCGAGTAATGAAGCTGAAGGGTTGTCATTCCACATGTGAAGTCTCTGGATACATTCTGAGGTAAAGCATGTTGAGGTAGCAATCGTTGCTAATCGGCAGATGCAATGTTATTTGGTTTGGATTGGGAGATGCATACGGGAAAGTGGGCCCTATCCAAGGGTTCCAGGACTGGGGGAAGTAGGGCCTCTATAGTGAAGATGTGAGGTTCCTGCTGTCTTAGAGTTCAAAAAGACAATCAATAGTTAATATTATCATCACATTATTTGTTAATTGGGTTAACTTTGAAAAGTCCCTTTGTTATGGTTTGCTGGACAGTACCCAGTATCTTGTATATAGCTGTGCTATTGGAAGCTTCTAATCTACTTGGTCTAGGCTTTTGAGAGAGTCCGCATATCAAATACATAGCCTATATATTAAAAAGATTCAGTTTGTCTTTTGAGAAACTTTGAGACATACAATTGATTTCCCCCTCTCATATTAATTAGCTACTGATTTATATGTCTACATTTTGCTAGGAGTGTACATAAACACCATTCCCACCACCAAAGGACTGTGACCCATCCCTCCCGCCCACTCCCACCCCCCACTGGCCCAGGAAGCTACATGCCTACCCCTCACCACTGGGTTTTTACTTTGGTGCCCTACTTACAATTTGGTCAGGTCCTGCTTTTAGTTTCCCTTTCAGATCTTCTTAGTCAGCTTCTGTTGATGAGTGGGATCATCCCATACTCATCTTTATCTTTCTGACTTAGTTCACTTAACATAATTCCTTCTAGCTCTGTCCAAGATGGGTCAGAGAAGGTGGGTTCATTGTTCTTGATAGCTGCATAGTATTCCATTGTGTATATATACCACAGCTTTCTCAGAAGCTGAAAGTAATGCTAGGTAATCAGATATATGATACTGGACTTGAAAGAGGAAAGTAAGCAAGTTAAGGAGACAACAGCTCCAGAAAAGCTTACTTGTCATGTCATGAACTCTTGTCCATCCATGCAGACAGTAGAAGTGTCAAGAAAGCTTGCAAAGAAAAGGCAATACCCTTCAACTTCATTACTCGGGTGAGACCTTTCCTTAGTACACTCTAATTTCATCTCAGGTAGTTCACTTTCTAACAAAGTCCTATAATCTAGATATACACCAGTTTCTGTGAGAGAGAGCTTATGTGCACACGTATCCATAAACTACTGCAAAATATATACCTGAAAGCAGAAGTACACTAGAGTTTGCAGTGAGTACCTCCCTAACACTTCCTCTCCACTATTCCAAGCTTGGGATCCATGATTGCTCAACAATTTGTTTGGCTTCATATGTTAACTCTCTTTTCAATCACCAGGTTCCAGATGCCACCAGGATGCTGGCCAGGCTTCCCTGGATTGAAGACCCCACCAATGTGTCCTGGAGCTCAGCTTCCCCAGAGACACACCTTACTAGGGAAAGAGAGAGGCAGACTGGGAGTATGGACCGACCAGTCAACGCCCATGTTCAGCGGGGAAGCAATTACAGAAGCCAGACCTTCCACCTTCTGCAACCCACAATGACCCTGGGTCCATGCTCCCAGAGGGATGGAGAATGGGAAAGCTGTCAGGGGAGGGGGTGGGATATGGAGATTGGGTGGTGGGAATTGTGTGGAGTTGTACCCCTCCTACCTTATGTTTTTGTTCATTAATCCTTTCTTAAATAAAAAATAAAAAAAAAAAAAAAGAAAAGGCAATAGCAACAAGGTTAACTCCTGGGGTAAGATTTCTCTTACTTTTCATGATGCTTTAAAATTTGTAAAAATATCTTTCTCTCTAGAAAATAAAGAGGAATTTCTTATAAACCAAAAATTTTTCAAGTGTCCCAGTGGATAAGCTCTCTCTAAAAAAAAAAAAAAAAAAAAAAAAAGGGGGCCGGGTGGTTGAGCGCACTTGTTACAGTGTGCAAGGACCCCGGTTCGAGCCCCCAGTCCCCCCCCACCTGCAAGGGGAAAACTTGGCGAGTGGTGAAGTAGGGCTGCAAGTGTCTCTCTTTCTCCATTTCCATCACCCCATTCCCTCTCAATTTCTGGCTGTCTCTATCCAATAAATAAATAAAAGTAATAAAAAAAATTTAATGAATTTGCCTAATTAATGAATGGTTGGAAAGCACTCTGAAAATCCCAACATCAAAGGAGTAATTTAAGTGAAAGGATCATTAGATTATATGTTTATAGTCAAGTAAGATGAAAAGGATAATCATGGGAAGTGATACAGTAGTTAGGCAGGAAAGCTGTGAATGATTCCTTTCCCATAATAATAGTCATTGCCAACAAGCACATTCAGACCATTACTTGAGATTGTGAGCAGCTTTGCAAAGTGAACTGAGATTCTCTTGATGGTCTTTCAGAGTATGTTAAAATAAATTTCACCTACGGTGTATTGTACCAAAGTAAAAGACTCTGGGGTGGGTGGGTAGGGGTGGGAGAATATTGGTCGAAGAAGGATGACAGAGGACCTAGTGGGGGTTGTATTGTTATATGGAAAACTGAGAAATGTTATGCATGTACAAACTATTGTATTGACTGTTGAATGTAAAACATTAATTCCCCAATAAAGAAATTAAAATAAATAAATAAATAAATCTCACCTAGAGGTGACAATTGCATTAGGAGACATAGGAAATAAAAGGTACCATTTTCTAAGGGCTGGTTTAGGTATTTTCCATGTGTATTTAAAATGTTTTTAAATTCACAGCAACATTTGTGAAACAAGATGATTGCTGGGAATTTTAGGATAAGTACTTACTGGCCACTCTTAGTTATTGAGTCTTCAAAACAAAATTCAAATTCAGCTCAGTCCAATTCTACCATCTATAACTCCAAGTATTGTATTAAGTGTCGGACTCTTTGGTGGAGAGGCCTCTTCCCGGGCACAAACTTCGGGCTTACCCACTCTGTTGTGCACCAGATGCAGGGGCCCAGAAGGAATGTTCCGGGGCAGTAGGAGTGAGCAGACTGGATCTTTCCCTATGTAGCAAGAGATGCCACCAGAGATCACCAGGGGAATGTTTCATGCACGTTTCTAAGGGGTCATAGGAGGAAGTGACATGTGTCTACCATATATAGTAGGGAGGCAAAGGGTCTGGGGAGGGTCAGGACTTTTCCATTAATTGTTGAGCAAGAAGTTTCATCCATCAAAGGAACGAGAAAACAAGGTTATCAGTAACCAGCAGCCAGAGGGGGGTCCAGAGAGAAGATAGATCAGATATGATCAAAGGAATGGAATGGGTGGGAAAGAAGGGAGGGGATCTTCAGACAAAACAATGATTATGCAGATAATAAGGGAGAAGGCTATTGTGAGGTAGGGAGACTGATAGGCGGGGCAGATCCTGGAGGTCCTGTTCTTCTTTGCTCAACCTCTTAGTAGAGAGAGACTGATAGGATGGCTGTGCCCCTCAGGCACCCATCTTTCAATGGGGGGGGGTCCCACCAAGCTCTACTGTATCCTCACAATTCCTTACAACTAAGTTGTCTTAACTTCTCATTTTCTTTTTCAACCACATGTATTCTTCTCCTCTCGGTACTTTTCATTTATATTGTTGACTGACGAAGAGACCAAACATATAACATAGGTGAGTTTATTAAAAAATCAAAATGAAAATTTGAGTTCAGAAGGAATTCAAAACCAGGAACAATCTTCAGACTACAGCTCAAAGAGAGTGGTCTAAATACTGATAATGGAGATTTTTTTATGCACTATTTATATTTGAGGGGAGATTATAGTATTTTTAGGATTTCCATAAAGTAGAATGAGTCAGGAAACAGTATATCTTCAATTCTGGTGTTACTGGCATGGTGAAGCAACCCAAGCAAGGTCTATAGATGATTTTTCTATCTGCTCCAAGTCTTCTGATAACTGGAGGTGAGGTCTTATGAACATGGGGGCTGGTCATCTTGCACCAGCTTTTTTCTGAGCATCCTTGATGGTTACTCAACATCGTGTTTTAGGTCATAATGCCCCTGCTCCTTCAAAAACTCAGAAAGAGTGGGTTGTGACCTCATTATAGAATGAGGCCATTGAGTTCTGACTTTCCACTCACATATACGTGCAGAAAAGATGGTGTTTCAGTCTGATTTCTTTGAAAATTGGGTCTACTTAACCATATTTCCAGACCAAAGGCAAGGTATAGGATATTTCCTGGGCATTTCTTTTTCTTTTTCTTTTTGGTGTGATTCTAGATGTTCTAAAGCATTTAGCATGCATTGCTTTTGTAATGTGTCTGCTTCAGAATACAATAATGCATGTAACATTGTGTTACAAAGATAATACATTTTCCTTTGAGGCATAGTGTTATTGAGACATTTTGAGTGCTGTGGGAAAAAAATAGAAACTATTAAAACAGTATGAGAAAAAAAAATAAAGACAAGCAAATGTTAGATATTTCTCAAACTGCAGATTTTTGTTAGTTGATTTTCTTTCTTTAACTCATATGTGGGTACTAGTCTAGTCCATTTCATCACCCAGTCTAAACATCTGGCCAGCAACATATGGGAGTCCAGAGCTGAATTTCTATATGGCAGTATTATAGTCCTGATAATTTCCAAGTTATATTTAATACCAAATTACCCTTCCACTGTCCTTGGATGTAAGCTATAATTTCTATTTCTTGGTGGTGGTGGTGGGGGGGGGAGGTCACTTTGCCTCTTTGACCATAAAGCATTTGGTTAAACCAGTTACTAGGGGCCGGGGAGGTGGTGTACCTGGTTGAACACACATGTTATAATGCTTAAGGACCTGGGTTTGAAACCTCGGTCCCCACCTGCAGGAGGAAAGCTTTGCAAGTGGTGAAGCAATGCTGCAGGTGTTTGTCTGTCTCTCTTCCTCTCTATGACCCCCTTACTCCTCAATTTCTGACTGTCTTTAATGTTTTCTTCTAGGTATTTGATAGTTTATATTCTGTTATCCATATTTTTGATACACTTGGATTTGACTTTTGTGCTTGGTGATATGTGGTGGTCCAACTTCATTCATTGACATGTTTCAACCCAGTTTTCCCAGCACTGCTTACTGAAGAGACTCTTTTTTCTCCATTTAATGTTATGGCCCCCTCTGTCAAATATGACATGCTCATAGATATGGGAACTTAATTTTGGACTTTCAGTTCTGTTCCACTATTCTGTGTGTCTGTTTAGGTTCCAGTATGAGGCCGTTTTGATGATAGTAGTTCTGTAGTATAGTTTGAGGGCAGGAAGTGTGATATCTCCAGTTTTGTCCTTTATCCTCAAGATTGATTGGTATCCTAGGGATTTTTAGTTCCAGATAAATTTTTGTAGCTTTTGTTCTATCTCTTTGAAGAAATTTGGTGATATCTTGATGAGGATGGCATTCAATTTGTGCATGGCCCTGGGTAGGACAGTCATTTTAATGATGCAAATTCTTCATGTCCATGAGCCTTGAATAGCTTTCCATTTCTGTGTATCTATTTCTATTGCCTTGGAGAGTGATTCATAGTTTTCAACATACAAGTCCTTGTTGGGAAATTGTGCAGATGTGGTTGAACATTGGCAGGGCCCACAAACCATTTCGTTTACAGATATCCACCACGTTACCCCCTCAGGGTATTGCTAGCTTAGTTAAAACCATTGCAACAGTTGCTAGGATGCTGGGAAGGTGGAAGCACCCTAGTGACTACCTTCCCAGCATGCCTTTTGCCTCTCCACCCCCTTTCCCTGACCAATCCTGTCCCGACTTCCACTTCCAGTTTTTATCTTATAAAGCCCACTGCTGCTGTGGGTCTGGTCTCTCTTTGCCCCTTTTCACCTCAGTGACAGGAAGCAGAGAAGGGTTGCTGCGCTTAGCGGGAGGCAGCCATTTTGCTAGCTCCATGTGGCCTGAATCACTGCACTCTCACCCAACTCTGAGGTGCCCTCGTGAATAAAGATTTGTGTTCCCTCTCTGCTTCAATCCCCTCTCTCTCCTCTGTGGCACAGCCCGACAAGTCCTTCACACCCTTTTTTTAACTTTATACAAAGGGACTGATAATCAATATTCACAAAGAGCTCAGTAAATTTAACCAAGAAAACACACAACCCCATAAGAAAATGGAATGAGAACATGAACAGAAACCTTACTGAAAAGAGAACCAGAGGGTCAACAGACCATGCGAATGTGCTCAAAGTTGTTGATTATCAGAGAAATGCAAAGAAAGAGAACCAGGATACCACCTTACACCTATGAGAATATCATATATTAGAAAAGACAGTAATGACAGATGTTGGAGATGATGTGGAGGGAAAAGGGCCCTCTTGCACTGCTAGTGGGAGTGTAAATTGGTCCAACCCAAGACAGTCTGGTGATTTCTCAGAACACTAGAAATAGACCTGAAATATGACCCAGCAATTTCTCTCCTAGGGATTTATCCAAAGGAAACACCTATCAGAAGATATCTAGTTATACCCATGTTCCTAGCAGCACAATTTGTAACTGTGGAAACTTGGGAGCAACCTAATGTCTAACGCCAGGTGGGTGACTAAGAAACTGTTCAGCTGTTAAAAATGATGACATCGTCTCCTTTGTGTCATCTCGGGTGAAAATGGAAAACAGCATGTTAAGTGAGATAAGCCAAAAAGAGAAGGGACAATACTGAATGATCTCACTGTAAAGTACAACCTAATTAGGGACAGGGAGGAAGAAAACAAAATGAAACATGAACTGGGAATGCTGTATTCTATTAGCGAGCAAAATCAAACCACCATCCACTGCAAGGAAGCAAAAGATGTTTATTCACGAATTCGAATCCGGGTCGAGAGGTGACTGACAGCAGTCCACCAGCTCGACCCCGAACAAGACTCAAACCACACAATTTATAGGATTTCAGAATACACCCAGGGAGGGGGAATGCATCATCTTATCAATCTATATCCAATAATATGCTATAGAAAACGCGGAATCCAATCATTTCAAACCAGACAGAAAGCGGGATCCATTCAAAGCAAAGCGTGGGCTAATTTCAAACATTGCAAAACCACACAACCAATAGAACCTAGCCAGGTAGGGTCACCACATCCTCCTGCAATCAGCCACAACCTTCTGGTAAACAGTTTCCTTGTGCAAAGGTCCTGGTAAGCCTTGCCTGTATGCGGGGTCTTGGTAAACAACTAGTGGCTTACTGATTAGGTCCTGTTTTTCAAGGGGAAAGGGTAAGGAATTTTCGATCTTACGTATTCCATCAAAGCAAGGGACTGTGGGGAAATGTGGGAGAGAACTATGGGGACTGGGTGCATCATGAAATTATACACATGTGACAATGACTGCATGTAAAGCACTAAACCCCTCAAGAAATAAAATGTTAAAAGAAATCAGGGTATGGTGTTCCTTTGCCTTTCCCTGGTTTCTGAGAGTAGACAGGCATGGTTGGCATTCTCTCCCTCTCTCTCTCTCTCTCTCTCTGGTAGCTGCATTACTCAAGCCACTGCTTCTGTGACCATGTGGTTTTCTAGAACTTTATGTGTTTCTGATCTCATCTGATATTTTCTCTTCTCATAAAGATACAAGTCATATCATGTTATGAGCCAGCCTCAAGACTTCATGTTAACTGCATTAAACCCACAAAAACACTGTTATCAATGAAGATCACAGTCTCTGTGGTCTAGGGTTTCCAACATGTCTGGAGGGATACAGTTGAACCCCTAACTGATGAAGTCAAAAAAGGAACTTTGGTAGGGTGTGTATATATATGGACAACAGTGGTAAGACACAGTACTTGGTAGGGAGGTCACTTATACAGACGTTATTTTCATAAAAATATGAAAAAGAGGGAACCAGCTTTTTTGTTTGTAAGTGTGGACTACAAACAAAACTAGAAACTGTCAGGGAGATAACACAGCAAGAATGCATAAGACTTTTAAGTCTAGGCCCCACCTTGTGTGAGAACTGGGAAGTTTTCTGTTCAAAAATATAATATACTATAATACTGAATTGTTACGTGGAAAACTGGGAAATGTTATGCACATACAAACTATTGTATTTTACTGTCAACTGTAAACCACTAATCTCCCAACAAAGAGATTAAAAAACAATAATGTCATATCATATTGGAAAACACATGCAAAAGCTCTGTAGAATTTACCAGACTTACTCAAAGACTGGAAAGAAGGTCAGTATGGTTAAAGGAGAGTGAACAAGGAGTAACTTCTGAGATTTGTTTGGAGAAATAACAAAGTATTCACTTTATAAAGACTTTGACTTTTATTCTAAAGTAGATGGGAGTCATAGGAAGACTTTGGTGAGAAGGCAGCATTTTCTGAAGAGCCAGAATCTTTGTGATTACTGTTGAAAATAGTCTATAGGGTTCTAGGCAAACAGAAAGACAGGGAGGAAGAGACACTGAAACTCCATTCTACCAGCAGACACTAAGATTCAGACCCAGTGTCACTGCTTATGAGCAAGCAGCTAAAACATTGTTCTTCCTACTGTAGACAGACCAAGAGAAAGAGGACGAGACACTGAAGCTCTGTTGTACCATCCAGGGAGCTCCCCTTAGTATTCTAATGTTCCCATGTGAGTCTGAGGCTCCAGCCCTGGGCGTCTCTGATATGAAGGTGCACTCCAGATGAACTATCTCCTGGCACCAACTCCAGGAATTCTCAAAAGCCATCACTGATAAGCTGGAGGAAGAAGGTGAGGGAGAGGAAGCAAGTAGAAGATGCCACAATGTGTGCAGTATACAGAAATTCACGGGACTCTCAGAACTCTACCCATGAATCCTGGTGAAGTCCCACAGGGACAACGTCTGCAAATCAGTGCTCTTGGGTTTTTTTTTTTTTTTCTTTTTTCCTGAATCTTTTTTTCTATTTTTTTTTAAATTTATGATTAGATAGAGACAGAGAGAACTTGAGGGGGAGAAGATAGAGAGGGAGAGAGACACCTACAGCCCTGATCCACCACTAGTGAAGCTCTCCCCGCTGCAGGTGGGGACCTGGAGCTTGAACCTGTGTCTTTGTGCACTTTAATGTGAGTGCTTAACCAGGTGAGTATAGGAACGTTTGGGGAGGGTCCTGGACAATGCTCAGGCCACTTTCCTCCCTATATCCAATAATCATACCCCCACTCCACTCCACTCACACAAAAGCTGAAGCAAAAAGTAATTTCCCACCAACAGGATGCTCTAAGCTCAGACCAGCCCTAAAGGCAAATCTTCTGGTCCCTTGAAGTGTGTCTTTAACCGGCAACATTTATCTAGTCTCAAGTGTACTTCCTGTTTGCCTCCCCCGGGAGACACAGCCCTACTTAATGAGGCCCTAGGGGTCAGTTCACAGGTTCTCCTCACCCTGCTTGCTGATTACTATAGGGCTTCAGAGGTTCAGAGAGTTTATAACCATATGTTCCGTTTCCCTTTTTAGCACTGTTTGGGCTCTGTGCTCTGAGACAAAGCACTTCCTTTTAGGAGATGACTGGAGCTATAAGGAGAACGCACAGTTTGGTTAAAAACAGTCTAGAAGGGAACGGTCTCACTTGGGTGAGCAGACTTTCTTGCAGGGCTAAACTTATTGATAATGGCATTCTTGGGAACATGAAGGAAGAAGTCAATCCCCGTTTAGACGTAAAGATATCACAGACATCCACAGGGCTAGAGGAGCAAAGCAGATTTTGCAAATTAACTTATTTGTTTTCCGTAGAAATGCTGTCCCAAAAGGGTTGACATAAACAAAGAATCTCTCCTGCAGATCTCCTGCTCTGATTGTGAAAGGTAAGATCACAGAACTAAAGGCCCCTAAAAATAAAACTAAAGATCCTGTGATGTCTCTTAAAGAACCAAAAATTTCGTAGTCCATTTTTATGAAACACTTTATATAAAGTGTGGTTTGTGTTTATGTTTAAGTAAACTAGGGCAGGGGTAGATAGCATAATGGTTATGCAAAGAGACTCTCATGCCTGAGGCTCCAAAGTCCCAGGTTCAGTACCATATACAACTGTAAACCAGAGCTGAGCAGTGCTCTGGTATAAAATAAAATAAAATATAAAATAAAATAGTATACTGCCCTCATGTACCATATAATGTGACCAAACTTACTGAAAAAGATTTATATGACAATGTTTTTCCCATCCCCCCCCACAACTACAGAAATGTATAAATATGAGGTTTCCTATGTAGAAAGACAATCTAAGTCATCCCTTAGATAGTTTTCTTCTAATACACAGTGGATCTTTTTCCATTCATTGCATGGTCACAGCTCCCAAAGGAAAATTCCAAATTTCCCACAGTTTCCTTAGTAACCAAAGCAGGTGTAAGTTGTGCTCCTATATTTCCAAACATCTGTATCCCGGCAACATATTAAAGCATGCCGCCAACTGACGTATGTATAGTCTGTAGAGATGCTTGACTTTACAGAAAGGTTCAGAGAGAGGGAAAAATAAGGAATAAATTACAAAGGCAAAATGAAATCCCAGGGAAAGCCAGTACTGTTTTTCAGAGTTAAAAACTTGTTTTTTCTCTGCTAATTCTACAAACTGATGGTCAGGTTATTACTGCTTAGTAAATTACTAATTTCTGAGATGATTCAGAGTTTTGTAGTAAATTATGTATGTTGCAAGATTTTTCTTTAACTAGTCATTCTAGCCTGAAAGATAATTTAAAATAAATGTTTCTGGAGGTTACCAAAGGGTAATACTAGTTGGTAAATAGAAGGGAATAAGAGACACAAAGGATTGCTAATGAATAAGAAACTATAGAGTGAGGGCCCTGGGTGGTGGCGCAGCTGGTTAAGGGAACATGGCACCAAGTGCAAACACTGGTGTTAGGATCCCGGTGCAAGTGCCCGGCTCCCCACCTGCTGGGGGGTTGCTTCACAAGCAGTGAAGCAGGTCTGCAGGTGTCTATCTTTCTCTCCTCTCTGCCTTCCCCTCCTCTCTGTTTCTCTCTGTCCTAGCCAACAACAACAGAGTAACAATGGAAATAAAGATGTCTTCCAGGAGCAGTGGATTCATAGTGTAGGCACTGAGCCCCAGGGAGGCAAAAGAAAGAAAGAAAGAAGAAACTGTAGAGGCGTAAACTATACCAAGACCACTAGGTAACATTCTGGAAGTCAATCTTAGTTATAATTTTAATTCCACAGAGTCAAGAATTTCAGACCTTAACAATTTTGCTTAAAAATTCATACTCCCTTCAAATTCACCTCCTTCTAGACATGTCAAAATTCTGACTTTTAGGACAAATACTATTGACAGTTATAAAGTACAGCACAGATTCCTGAACAGAAACTCCAAATACTTTCTTTAAACAGGCATTGCCTCTGAATCAGGACTATTAAGGAGGACATGACTATTGGAATTCTCCTGCTCACTGGTTGTAGACCTTCATTTTTCCCATTGGAGAAGACCAAACTTTTCTGGAGATGGGTGGTGGTGATGGCCACACGACAATGTTCATATACGTAGTGCCTCTTAAAAACATTTTACAGATAACTCAATAGAGCACATACCTGAAATTCCAAGTTCAGTCTTTAGCACTACATAAAAAATGCTTAAAGCATTTAATTTTGTGTGGTATAGACTTTGTTGCAAGACTACTAGCTTAGCGGGTGGCTTGCCTGGTAGAACCCATACATCGCCATGAGCTGAGACCTAGCTTCAAATCTGGCCCTGCCTAGTTCATGAGCAGTGGACCAGTGCTGTAGGCATCTCTACTTTTCTCGGTCTTCTCCCTCTCCTCACATGCTCCTGCTTTGTCTCTCACCTTCTGTCAAGAAGAGAAAAAAAATAGGAAAGAAATTGCAGCCAGTAACAGTGGAGTTGTATACATGTACCATGTCCCAGAAATAATGATGCTGGAAAAAATAAATAAATAAAAAAAATCACCAGGAGGGGTCAGGAGATACAACATAACAACAATATAACAATATATATAACGAACACCGTACATAACATCCTGTGGTCAGTGAAAACAACACTGGGAATACCATGGACAGCATCAGTTGAGTTCTCTCTCTCTCTCTCTCTCTGTGTTTCTTTTGTCTCCCTCTCTGCTACATCTCTCATTCATTTTATCTCCCTTCCTCTATAAGGATATAGATATGAAAACCTAGACCGGGCAAGACAGTACCATATTAAAAATAAAACAGGGATAATAGCAGTTCTCGACTGAATGGCTGTACGAATTGTATTCAGTATGAGAGGTCTGCACAGTGTCTTGGAGAGTAAGTACTCAACAGTTAGTCATTGGTGTGGATCACATTAATATTAATGCAAACTGACTCTTGAATCCCTATAGGAGTCATCACTAGGATGAATGATTATTGGTCCCTATCCCATCACTTTTCTTCCTCTGTTAAACTGACTTAAACTTCATGCCTTGACCCACCATAGTTTCTCTAGTCCACATCTGTTCTCACTGCAGCATCTTTATATCAGGTACAGTCATCCCACAAATCCAAAAGTCATTTGGGAAAGTTAGCTTTTTACTAAAGTTGAAAATGAAAATAGTCCTAAGAGAAAATGATTTTCAGTTCAACTATCAGCTGGAAACAAAAAAAAAAAGGGACTCTGAAGCGTTGACAGTTGCAAAGTCAGCCATGGCTAAAGTTTCCAAAGTTTGATTTCCGTTTCCGCCTATTCTTGCTTCAGTGGGAATACCAATTGCCAGCACTTCAAGGCACACATTCATTCATCAACCCATCCATTCATTAATTCTCCCTACCTATGATGACCCTGGAATAGTCACCTCAAGTCTATCATTCCTATCCTGGAAGGCTGATGCGGTTCCATTGTTCACATAAACTGCTAGGATTCATTCTGGAAATCTCACCCCTTTCTCTCTCTAGACACCCAGGCCATATGTGTTTAAAGCAAGAACAAATCTTGGAAATCTTTCAGTCCAGTGGTCTCCATTTCTCCAGAGAAGGCTTAGAGTCCATCATAATTGGTCACCATGGTCAGTGTAGTTAATTTTCCGCTCATTTCTAAGTCCCTTACTCTCAGTATTCTAGGCTAGCCGACAACCTGTGTCCGTACATTTAATAGAACAGAACCCAGGGACTCAACCCTGGGTATTTTCTTCTTGCATACTCATTATACAAACCCTGCCTGAGCACTTTTTTCTCTTTGAAAATCACTTTATGGGTCAATAATTCTGAATCCATCTGCTCCTGAATCCTACATACAAGTATCAGCCTGAAGTTACCACCTTAAGAATCAGTCACAAACATAAAGTTGAGCATGTTCAGATCATTTTCTTCCCAAACCATGCTCCTCTTTCTTTTCAATTCTAATGAATGGCTTTATTATGTGCACAGTTGTAAAGAACTTAGAAAGTGCCCTTACTGTCCCCTCTTTCTTCGCCTCATGTTATACATAGCTTCTTTTGTGCAATAAGGCAGCTGAGAGTCTGCTTGGCTGCAGGGACTATTCCAATCTTACCTAATCCATTCTGCTTAGCTCAGTGTGCTAAGTTATACGCTCCACCACCCCCGAGTTTCTGCTCCAGGTCTTCCTAGAACTACTGCCATCATCGAGCTACAAGCTGACTATCATCTTCCTTCTTTTTTTTTTTTTACAGGATATTTAATTCTCTTTTTATCAGCTTTACTTACAGTGCATACTCTCCACTTGTATTCCAATATCGTTTGTTTTCCTATTTTAATGTATTTCTGCATGAATATACATTATGAACAGAATGAGCTATGACTATAAGTATACTGTCATCAGTATGTCAGTACATGGATATAAGCTGTAGGCAGCATGGCCTTCTGTTGTTAAAATTCGGAGGCTCTTGCCGGCAGGTTGGCTTCACGGGCGGGTAACAGAGACGCGGAGACAACGGCTGGGCAGGGAAGCTGTATTTCTTTATTCAGGAACAACGATTCATAAACTAAGACAAACTAATCACCAAACAGAACTCTGCTGTCTCTTTGCGGCGGCACAAGCACTCCCTCTTACTCTCGAACTCAGGAACTCTCCAACTCTGGAACTCTGGAACTCTCTTACTGGGGAACCCTCTGAAACTCTGGCACTCTGGAACTCTGGCGGGTTTCCTTGGGGCGGGGCCAAGCGTGCCCGCGAAATTAACAGGACTGATCCAATTCTCTTGGCGGGGGAGGGCTAGAACAAACCAATGTAAAGCATATGACAGCCTTCATCCCCTGTGACTTCACATCTTATGAATATGGAGAATGTGTTATGTAGCTATGTTACTGTATTTAAGAAAGTCCATGCTAATGGTGTCTTATAGAATATCTAGTCCGTAGCTGCTCCAATTCTTCAACTGCCACAGAATGTCTTTCATGATTTATTTTCTGCCTTCAACCAGGGTTTACTCTAGATCAATTCATTGCATTCTATGTCTAGACATCTTTCCCATCTCAGATCAGAATGATCCCCAGTCATCTTAATGAAACTAACATTCTATTGAATTAAAAAATTCATTCTGAATTTGCTTCCATACTAATAGCTGCCAAAATTTAACATTGACTTAAGACACTGAAGCTCTCTGGTCCCAAATATTTTCCTCCCTTTCAGCTAGAAGATAAGTGAGATGGCCCACTGTTACCATTTTTATATCAGACCCAATTTCAATAAACTTTCACCCAATATTTGCATATCCATGATCACTGAATATGTCCATTACAAGGCTAGGTTGATATTTTCAAAATGTAAATTGGTCATCATTTCTCTCTGGTTCAAGGTTAAAAAAAAGTATTCTCTTTATTTATTGTATAGAGACAGCCAGAAATCAAGAGGGAAGTGGACATAAGAAGAGACAGAGAGATACCTGCAGACCTGCTTCACCACTTGCAAAGCTTTCCCCCTGCAAGTGCAAGTGGGGACTGGAAGCTTGAACCCAGGACTTTGCATGTTGTAACTTGTGCACTCAACCAGGTGCACCACCACCCAGGCCCCCTCTCTAGTCATTTTATATTATTAAATGTAATCTACAGGACCAGGGAGATTTCACAGAAGTGTTTACAGCACACTTTCATGCCTGAGGCTCAGAGGTCCCAGATTCAATCCCAGCTATTACCGTAAGGCAGAAGTGAACAGTAGTCTGGTCAAAAACAAAACAGAAACAAAACGTCTAAAACTCTGATAATGTGTCCTGAGTTCCCTGTAGATCTTCTTAGTCCTACACACTTCATTTTTCAGAGAGAGAGGAAGAGAAGGAGAGGAATGGGGCAGGAGGGAGAGGAGGAGGGAAGCAGACAGACCCCAGAGCTCCAAAGCTTTCTTCAGTGTGACGGGAGGTGGTTCAAGTCTGCGGCAGTCGCATGGCAAAGCAGCACAATCCACGAGGGCTGTGTCACTGAGCCCCCTCCACACTGTTCTCTGACCTCTCTCCTCCTCACTGTTTACGCTTTTTTATCCAGATGGGTTTTCTTCCGGCCTCTCAACCTACAGAGATCCTTCACGGCTCTTATTCCCTCGCTTGGAACATCAACTCCTACACATTGTTTGGATGTTTTCTTCCAGATTATTGAGAAAGCGTCTTTTCTGACTGCCAGCTAGAATGAGTGCCTTGACAATACTTTCTGTTGTCCTCCAGGCCAGGTGGAGTTCTCCTCAGAACTCCCACTCAGTGTCTACACAGCAGACTAACAGAGTCCTAAGAGGTATGTGTGCCTTGTGCTGAGAATTCACATATTTCTGCCTTTCACAATATATCTGACCTTCTAAATATCTGTTTTCTACACATTGCTTTTGGTTTTTAGGGTAAAAAAAAAAACCCACATGACTTGAAGCAAAGTCTCTGGAAAGCCAGATAATAATGTTTTCTTTTAAGTTAATCTCTTTTGCAAAGCTGTGGATTCCAAAGGCTCTTAGCTGACTCTACAGGATCTGCTCCTTTGAAGGGATAAGATATCACTGGGTGTACGTCCTGTCCTGTGTAGCTGCAGTTGATAAAAAGGTTTGACCCGAGATCTCTGCCCTTTTGCCCCCCTCAGGAAAACGAAAGTGGAGAGAAGCCGTAATGAGCTTAATTTTTCTTACAGCAATTTCAGCTTCTGCAGGATCACTTTCCAAGTTCCCTGTACTTTCTGATTTCTTGCAGTCAGCAGGAACAATAATTGCTTCATTATTATGGCTGCAAATAGCAGCTGCACTTTTATCCTGCCACCTGAAGTCTATCAAAACTTCAACACACCTTATGTCCTTTAGAGGACTAACTGCTTGGGCGAGACTACTGCTTGGAGGCCAGTACTTTGTTTTCTTTGAAGATCTATTTATTTATGTATGGGGGGAGAGGGAGAGGGGAGAGAAGGAGAGGGAGAGAGAGGGAGTGGGAGGGAGAGAGAGACACAGAGAGAAAGGGAGAGGGGGAAGGGGGGAGAGAGTGAGAGAGAGAGATCAGACAGGGGACAGAAGTGGGGACTTCCTGTTTTCAGAGCATACTCTGCTTTCTTCCTGCTAAGTCACCTCCCACATCACCAGGGCCAGCCAGCACTTTGAACCATCCAGTCCCACCAGTCACTGTGAAGCTCTCACCTCTGTTAGCAACATCTCATCTTGGTGGCTGACAAGATAGCTCAGCTCCATAGTGAGCCTCCCATGTCCTGTGCACGAGCCCTCCCTTCACTGGGGGATGCTGCGCTGTGCTATTATTCCCTCCCTCCCTCTCTCTCTATCTCTCTGTGCAGATGGAAAAGAGCACACCACTGCTCTAGTAGTAAAAAAAAAAACAAAACTGAAACAAACAAAATAAAAAAAATGATGCTCTTATCGTAATGACTAACTGAAGAAGTTTATCCTAAAGAAGATAATATAGTTTTTGGTAAACGTACAGGTCTTTCAATAAGAGATTATCCGGCCACAGGGATCGCTCAGGGTAGGGTGTGCGCAGTGCCCAGCAGGCAACACAGCTGTGTTTCCGGAGCATCGGGTGGTGCCATGACAACTAAGGAGGCTTTCATGCCTCTCTCTCTCTGTCTTTCTCTCTCTTCATACAGATGAGATGCAACAGAAAACAGGAGGGAGTGTCCTTGAATAAAAACATACTTTACGATCCAACAACACCACTCATAGGCACATATCCAAAGGTTCAGAACTTTGGTGGTGGCTATGGTGTGAAGTTATCCTGCAGTGTGGTTCTGAAACGACACCCCCATCATCTTATACTAATGCAAACCACTATTCAGTCACTAGTACCCATGGTAGGAAGCTAATAAAAACTAAGGAAACTTGGAAGCCTTGAAAGCAGTCTGTCTCTGTTCATCTTAGAGAATGCCTATTGGTCTGCTTCTAACTTCTCCTTCTAAGACCCCTTCTGTTGCATTGCTTGATGTTGTAGTCTGTCTACATAATCATTGTTTTCATTGGTTTAATCCCCACTGGTTTGTACGCTATTTTCCTTCTCCTCACCCCCTACCCTATGTACTTCCTCTTCCTGACACTTCCGCCTCAGGAGACATAAAAGACGGGGCTTTCAAAAGAAGAAAGATTAGATTAGATTAGATTAGATTGTTGAACTACATCCCCGCTCACTTTGAGGTGCTGCTTAGAAAGCAAGATGAGGAGGAAGTTGGACAGTAGCGCAGCGGGTTAAGCGCACGTGGTGTCAAGTGCAGGGACCGGCATAAGGATCCTGGTTCAAGCCCCCGGCTCCCCACCTGCTGGGGAGTCACTTCACAGGTGGTGAAGCAGGTCTGCAGGTGTCTGTCTTTCTCTCCCCCTCTCTGTCTTCCTCTCCTCTCTTCATTTCTCTCTGTCCTAATAACGACGACATCAATATCTACAACAATAATAAAAAACAAGTGCAACAAAAAAGGGGCATAAATAAATATTAAAAAAAAAAAAAAGAAAGCGAGGCGAGGAAAGTGAAACGGGGTGAGACTTGGAGTGGGTGAGAGAATCGTAGAAAAGCAAATGACTCAAGTACAGGGAGCCAAGTACCCAGGACAGGACTGCAGAAGGAGACTGGAGAGGGTGGTAGGCGTGGTGTGCACATGCATAGCGTGAAGGCACAAAAACTATGCTGTCAGGCTCAGGCAAAAATGACTAAAGTCATGGGCCCCCTGGAACATACTAAAAATAGACTTCCTAGCTTCTTCCCATATGGGAGCCCCCAGTTTCATCTGCTCTGTGCCTACCTTTACATTCTCGATTATTAATTGTTCTGCTTTCTATCTTATCACCGTTCAGCCACCAAGTTGCAGATGCTACCATGACACCAACCTGAATTCCACAGACAGACGAACTCCCCAATATGTCCTGGAGCCTCCCCTCCCCAGAGCCCTGCCCCACTAGGGACAGACAGACACAGGCTGGGGGTGTGGATCCACCTGCCGACACCCATGTCCAGTGGAGAAGCCATGACAGAAGCCAGACCTCCCACCTTCTGCTCCCCATAAAGAATTTGGGTCCCTGCTCCCAGAGGGATAAAGAACAGGGAAGCTTCCAATGGAGGGGATGGGACACAGAACTCTGGTGGTGGGATCTGTGTGGCATTGTACCCCTGTTGTCTTGCAATCTTGTTAATCATTATTAAATCACTAATAAGAAAAATTTTTAAATTGGAACAACAACAAAACAAACAATAAATAACAGACTACATCAAAATGAGAGCAGAGGAAATAAGTCCCTTTACCAAAACTTCCAGGAAGTTAGTTGGAAAAAGTGAAAAAGAAAATTTTTTTTTACTGGTTTCAGAATAGTCTAATTGGGGCCAGGTGGTGGCATACCTGGTTGAGCGCACGTTACAATGCACAACGACCCAGGTTCGAGCCCCTGGTCCCCACCTGCAGGGGGAAGGCAGGGCTGCAGGTGTCTGTCTCCTCTTTATCACCCCTCTCTCTCGATTTCTGGCTGTCTCTATCCAATAAATAAAGATAATAATAAATTTATAAAAACATTAAAAAAACAGAATAGTCTAGTCTACAAGCTTTCAAATACTGTAATATAAGCTGTTGTTTCTTGCTCGCTACACAGAACTTTGCAAATTAGGATTATGATATAACTGAGTATAATGACTGAATTGAGGCTGAAGTGCCCGTTTCATTAGCACAGGACTGTGGTGCTTCCTTTGAGACAGGAAGAGAGTATGACTACTCAGGACCTACAACCAAGATGTCTCTTGGACTTTGTAGAAAGTCAGGTGTCTCTAGGGGCTGGAAAGGGGAATATAAATTTAGGTAAAGGGGGTAGTGATTTAAGAGCACCAGGTGTAGCTGCAAAAAAATATCCCCAGGAAGGGGAGCCAAGTGGTTATGCAAAGAGACTTCATGCCAGATTCAATCCCCAGCACTACCATAAACCAAAGCTGAGCAGTGCTCTAGCATCTCTCTATCACTTTCTCATTAAACAAGAAACTATACTCAGGTAGGAACTGTCGTGGTCTCTGTCTCTTTGTGTTTCTCTCTGTAACTCATTAGAATAAGTACAAAAATGGACTTGAACCCCACTTATCCTATGGTTTTGTCAATATTTCCTTTTTATAAATAAAATAAAAAATATTTTTTAAATAAAGAAAATATCCCGGAAATCTTAGAATTTTGTAAAACGCTGTCAAATTACTAAGGGAACATATTTAAAAAAAAAAGAAGAAGAAAGGAAGAAAGATCAACAGCTCACCATTCTTACTTTTGTATTATTTTGTGGTATGTGTCATGTTTTGCACAATAGTGTAAATAAAGTGCCACTTTTTTTGTTTTGCAATCAAATTTTTTAATTTAATTGGAGATAGCATAATATGAATTTCATAGATTAAAAACAGGTTTGATAATCACCCACACACAATAAAAAAAACCAAAAGAACATAGCTGACCTAGGGAGACAACAAAAAGATGGGGATCTGGGGAGTGGTTCTGAAAAATACTTTCATACCCAAGGCTCTGAGTTCCCAGCACAACCATAAGCCAGACCTGAGCAGGGCTCTGGCTTTTCTCTCTGTATCTTTCTCATTAAAATAAAATTTTATATATTTAAACTAAAGACACTATACTCATGTAACAACTGTACTGTAAACCACTGTCCCCCCAACAAAGTGATTCGGGATTAAAGTTGCTATGAAATATATATTTGGATTTTTTTTTTCATTAAAACAGGAAAACCATTAAAGATTAGAATTTCTTTTTGGGTGTCATGTGTTTATTCAGGAACCTGTGCTAATATTAAGCCGGATACGGTATATAGTTGCATAAGCACTTCAGATACAAACTTACATCGTTCTGCAGAGTTGATTTACTCTTGGCATGTGGGAGGAAACCATGGCGAGAACTTACTTTTTCTGCACACCTGTTGTGTTTTCCATGGTGTGGCCATTCTGTTAGACATTTTACACTGTCTCTGAACACCCATACTGGGTTCTGTCAAGTTCTCTGAGAAATGCCCTCTGACAGCCCGTGCTGCAGGAGCTTCCTAGAGTGAGATTCTCAGTGGTCTACTCACCCTTTACTCAACACGCTGACCATCACACGGAACCCACATTCCTTTTATTCTCCAATGCAACGTCACATGTGTCACAGTAGTACTCTGACTTCTCTTGTGAAATACAAGAGCTTCATCACCTGAGATCAATAAGATAAAAATGAACAAATTAAGAGTAAAGATTCTTCTCCACCAAATTCTTTCTGTGTGCCAGAGGGCTGACATACAACTTTTGCATTGATATTTTCTCATCCACATAACTCCCCCTCCATGGACAATTTTTTGAATGTGTTTGCAGATGGTGAGATAATTACTTGGCTAGGTTCACCTGCCCAGGCAGTCATCATCACAGCTTGTGATCCCTTGACAAGCCAGGAAGAGCTTGTCTCCTCACGCGAGACTCAGGCTCAATGTCTTGTCGCCTCTCTCTGCCTATCTCTATGAATCCCTTCCCTTACTACGGAACACATACACAGAGTTTGTTTTGTTTTTAGTTAGAGCTAGGGAAGCAGACAGAGAATGGAAGAGACTACTATAGCGCCAAAGCTTCCTTCAATTTCGTGGGAGCCAGGCTCAAATCTGGGCTATTTCTATCAAAAAGAACACTCTATCCAAGTGAGCTATTTTGCTGTCCCACTCATGGATATTTTAAATTTCTCTTCACCCTTCAGGATGTGAAATTTGTGGATTTCTTTACCCCAGAGAATTTCAGTTGACAAAAACTTTTACTTTAGTGCAATCTGCGTACTATTTTTTTTAAACTATTTACTTTATTTTGTTATTTCTGTGTTTATTTTTAATGAAAGAGAGGTACTTGGGAAAAATAGGACGCAAGGAAGAGAGAGCAGAGCCTTCCTTTGCTCTGGTTTGTGGAGGTGCGGTAGATTGGCCTGGGACCTCAGAGCCTCAGGCATGAAAGGCTTTTGCAGAACCATGATGCTGCCTCCCTCGCAGGCCCTCAATCTGCATTCTAAGTGGATTTCTATTCACTACACGTGCTTAGGTACTAACTGCTATATCTCTTTTAAACACCCTCCTGGTGTTCTTCAACCTATTTTTCTCTGTGTGACAGATTCTCCATTTCAGCCAATTTGAAGGATGCTTTCCAAGTGGAAATTGAAAAATTGGTAAAATCTATACCACTCTCGCTGTGCTGTTCATGTGTTCTGAACATTAAGTCCTAACACAAGCTCTAAGCAGGAAAAGCTTGATTCACTGGAACCACATATTTGAAATCTAAACTCTAGAAAGGCAATTTATCTTCAGTACGGGATCACTCAATAAATTCCAAGTCTGGCTTTAAGAAGAACATCCAACTATGGCATTTCAATCTCAAACTAAAGTATACCATTTACCAGGTCTAGAGTCAAAATTTAATAATAATAAAAAAATTAAGACAAGAAAAAAGCAAAGGTGTTTCAGATTTAAAATAATCTGTTAGCATAACAAGCGATGATTTAATGTGTATAAACTAAATAATCATCTTAATTGGTGCAAAATATGACACTATTTCAAGACTTCATAGGTGATTGTCAGAGAGGATCATCTTACTAGTGAAGACCTATAAAAATACTTAAGCTTCAGGCAGCTAAGTGGTGACCAGTCTAGTAAGGCAGTCTGTGTATTATCCAAAAAATTAGTAGTATTCTAATTCATTGGAAATGCATTATCTTTGTTTTAATTTTAAGGCCATTTTTTGCAACTTCTCAGCACCTAATGGATTTAAACATATTCCTATTCCTATTATTTTCTTAACTAAAGTAATTTTTAAACAAAACAACTAGACAGTCTATTCAAAATATTTCATTTTATTCATGTAAAAAGGTATTTTTTCAGATTTATTTGCCTTCCCTTCAGCATTTGCCACAGTTATTTTTAAAGAGCTTCTCCCTGTACTTACTGTTGGCAGGAATGAAAGGCATATTCCCCTTCTCAACTTCAGTTCAGGTCAGGGCTCTCATCCTGAGTCTGTTAACAATGCAAATGAAACCGAATTATTAGCTTTGGGGTACAGCACACGTTTACAAACGGAATTAATTAAAAACAGAAAAATAAATGCTCTCGTGCCAATAACAGCTCATTCCCAGGTTCATCCAATCTTCAAATGCTGTGTTGTTGTCGAATCTCTATAAATAATCATTTGGTCAAGATCTTCACCGCTCTAAAGACAGGCCACTTTGTTCTCCTGTCCTTTCTCTTGAAACTCATAGTTTCCATGGAGGATTTTCAAAATAAAGACTCTGGTACTTAGTGGCAGTCATCACTCACTGCCCTTTAGGAAGATAGCAAGTAGTGCAGCACTGACTACTAGCCCCTTGTCTTTCGTTAGTTAGTTATACAATTTGCCAAAGGAATTCCAAAGTAGCTTACCTCAGCAAAAGATACAAGAATTCATGAACAAGGAAAACGAAATGGGAAAAGGACAACTCTAGAACTACAACAGAGATGACAAATACCAAGGCCATAACATGTTTTTAAATATTTTAGTGATCTTTATTTATTAAATAGACAGCCAGATCAAAGGGGGGGGTGACAAGAGGGAGAGAGACAGAGAGACACCTGCAGCCCTGCTTCATCACTCACAAAGCTTCCTCTTTGCAGGTGGGGGTGTGTTGTTTTAGACGGGTTATGTTGTTTTCACCGGGCTGGCTTCACGGGCAGGTAACAAACGACCAGGGACTCATAATTGAGCTGTAGGCAGTATCTCTTTATTCATGCAGGACGCAGCACAATCTAAGCCGAGCTAAGCTAAACTCAAGGTAAAGTACTCTAAAACTCACAATGCTGTCTTTATATATACTTCCCAAGTAGGGTGGAAACAGGATGTGACATAGAGAGGGTGGAGAGAAAAGTGACTGGTGAAAATCAGAGTGTGACAAAGAGGGGGCAGAGCAGGCGAGAATCCTATCACTGAACCACAAATGCCCTGGAGGGAGGGTGGAACTTGTTAACAGTGGTTATGTAAATAGAATGAAGTGGTTATGTAAATAGAATAGTGTTAAGCAGGGGGGATTTAAACCAAATGAAACAGAAAGGGTCTCATGCATACCAACAGGGGTGGGGGGCTTGAACCCGGGTCCTTGCACATTGCAACATGTGTGCTCAGCCAGGTGTGCCACCGCCCGGCCCCTGCAAGGCCATCAAGCTTTAAAACAAGTCTTCAATATCTTCAGGTTACTCCTAACTAGTACTCCTAGCTGCAAAGGGTAAGAAGTCATGGGCCTCCTCATTCACATAAGGTTAGGGTTTGAGTACCCCAGTACCAGGGCCATGTTGCCCAGAAACACCAGTTAGAGTTTGAGAAGTTGCCAGTGTTACCAGCCCTGCAGACTAATTTGGCTGTGGGTTGTACAAACCTGAGTCAGACACAAGCCTAGCATGCTACGATGCTCTTTCTACATGTCCTCTCCCACGCCTCTCTACTTCATTTGCTGTGAATGCAGATTTTCATGTGGGCAAACTCTTAACCCTCCTTATTTATTCCACACCACTTCACGTAGCCTGTAAGTAGACTCCTAGCTGCAGAGAATAAGAAGGGCCTCCTCATTCACCTAAGCTATCTACCAGGCTACCTGTACTGCCTTAGGTCACTCCCAGGTGGCTAGACCCTGTTAGAACATCAGACAAGAGTTACTGAATCAGACTGACATGTCTCCTCATGTCCAGCTCCTACTTAGTGAACAGGCTCCTCTCTGGACACAGGGCCGAGCAAAGAGCCCAAGCTGAGGTAGTCAGAGTCTTTACAAAGACTGCTCCAATTTGGAGCACACAAAATCATGTGAGCAAAGAATATTCTTTTTGTTTGTTTGTTTGTTCTTAAATTTTTTTCTTTTTATTTATTTATTTTCCCTTTTGTTGCCCTTGTTTTTTTATTGTTGTTGTAGTTATTATTGTTATAGTTATTGATGTCGTCACTGTTAGACAGGACAGAGAGAAATGGAGAGAGGAGGGGAAGACAGAGAGAGGGAGAGAAAGATAGACACCTGCAGACCTGCTTCACCACTTGTGAAGCGACTCCCCTGCAGGTGGGGCTCCTGGGGCTTGAACCAGGAAACCAGGATCCTTGGGCCAGTCCTTGTGCGGAAAGAATACTCTTGTCGCTGACTTTCCCTGGAGAGAATATACGCCTGAGGTTCTGCAGTGTTGTTTCTGGGAATGTGTCTAGCAAAAGGGAATGAGGGACACAGATGGCAGAAGTCAGGAGATAATCACCCGCCTCACTCCTCTGAGCTCATTGCTCTAGGTGACCTTTCTGTTCCTCCCCTCTGGCTTAGGAAAGAATACATTTACTCTTCTAGGTTAAATGAGACATACTTGAATGTGTGTCTCTCACGGAAATAATTCTATGGATAAAAGGCAGGATTTGGAGCATCAACAACTGTATTTACTGTGAATCATGTATCCCTCCGATTTAAAAGGTGGGGTTGAGGCAACAAAGCTGAGTAGAAATCTGCAGCACACTGTTTAGTTAGACCCACTGGAGACTTGCTCTTCTGGGGAGGTGAGGATGTGGGGTCAGTGACTAGAGAGGGAACTAGAGGCCAAGAATGAAAGTGGGAAAAGTCAGGAGCTGATGTGTTCCAGGAGTAGGGAGAATCCAAGAAATCCCCAGGTGTTAAGCAAGGACCAACTGCGGTAACTTCAGACAGATAAGTTACCGCAGGCTCCTGTGCTAAGTGTGAACAGATACGGGCATTGGGTCAGACCCATGGCGTTTACAGTTCAACGTATTTATATACTTGCCTCATATTTGGGAGCTACTCTCTGCCCTAATCCATCTCTCTAGTCCTATTCTCAACTCTGACACAACTTCCTTGACAATACTTTTGGTCCACCTGAATGTTAGCTTTCAAGTTCAGGCAAAATTTACTGAGGTCATGGGCCCCTTAGAACACACCTAAAACAGACTTCCTAGCTTCTTCCCACATGAAAACCCCTAGTTTCACCTGCGCTATTCCTAACTTTAGAATCCTGTTTATTAAACAATTTGTCCTGCTTTACTTCTTACCGCCTTTCAGCCACCAACTTGCAGACGCTACCGTGACACCACGCTGACTCTATCTCACTGATGTGTCCCAAAGTCTCATCTCCCCGAGCCCTGCCCCACTAGGGAAAGATAGAAACAGGCTAGGGATAAGGATCCACCTGCCAATGTCTATGTCCAGCAAAGAAGCAATTACAGAAGCCAGACCGCCTACCTACTGCTCCCCATAAAGAATTTTGAGTCCAGACTCCCAGAGGGATAAAGAATAGGGAAGCTTCCAATGGAGGAGATGGGACATGGAACTCTGGTGATGGGAACTATGTGGAATTGTACCCCTGTTATCTAACAATCTTGTTAATCATTATTAAATCTCTAATAATTTTTTTAAAGAGAGAGGTATTGCATATATCAGGCATTTGATCTTTGACAGACTTGGGTCTGATTCTGAAGCTGGTGAAGAACTGTGCCGACAGATAACGAGTTAGTATAGGAGAGTGGTTCATGACCACTAAGGAAATGGTACCACAGAAAGCTAGCAGGCCCAAGCAAAAGACCAACTGATATTGATTTCATTTTTTTCTTTATTAATTTTTTTAAAAAATTTATTTATAAAAAGGAAACACCGACAAAAACCATAGGATAAGAGGGGTATAACTCCACACAATTCCCACCACCAGAACTCCGTATCCCATCTCCTGCCCTAATAGCTTTCCTATTCTCTATCCCTCTGGGAGTATGGACCCAGGGTCACTGTGGGATGCAGAAGATGGAAGGTCTGGCTTCTTTAGTCACTGAACTTACTCCACCAAGGGGTTGGATTGGTCGTGGGCTCTGAGGATGGAGTAGAACAAGGTGCAAGGGCAAGACTCTGGACAGGTTTCTATATATCCCAGCATTATCCTTGCAACTGCTTCAGTTATCAGTCTCTTTTTCCATACTTAATTTCAATTCACACTCCTCATTTTTTTGTTTTGCCACTTCTTAACATATGTAAAACTCCATCTCCTCAGTCCATTCCAAATTCCCAAATACTGGTGTGATCTAAAAAACAATTTTTCCAAAAAATGAAAAGAAATAAGACATAAATTTTAAAAATCAGAAGATGAACTCAAGTCTCTTGGATACAGAATGCCACAGAGCTATCTCATGGAGCAGTTTTGTTTGCTTGTTTCTGGAATGACGTTTTTGGTTTTCTTTCCGAGGAGGGAAGAGAAAGAGGCAGGGAGGACAGAGACACCACAGTGGTGCTGCACCCTCCTGGGCCCGTAGGATCCTTCCAGGTGTGCCCCACTGTGCTTCCATGTGATGCAGGGTCTCACAGCAGAGGCTTCACCCTGCTAAGTCAAGTGCTCTGTGGGTAACCCAACCCCCTGCCCCAAGTCATTGCTGAAACCTAATTTCTATAAACTTCAGTAAGCTTGTTAGAGGGAAGTTAGGGCAAGAAAAGCTCTGGCTTAGTAGTCACATGACACGACAGAATCACACAGGAGATCCCAGTCTTTGGGAATTCTAGGATCCTCTCCAGTTACCCACCTGAATGAAGGGTGTGGGGGCAGAGTGAAACCGGAGCAGAGCTCGCAGGATATAAAAGGAAAAAAAACCAAACTAGTATAGTCATGGGCCCTTTGGAATATAACTAAAATAGGTCTACTAGCTCTCTACAAAACGGAGACCCCCCAACTCTTCATCTGCACTATTCCAGCCTTTAGGTTCATGTTTGGCTTTATATGTTAACTCTCTTTTCAGCCACCAGGTTCCAGATGCCACCATGATGCCGACCAGACTTCCCTGGACAGACAACCCCACCAATGTGTCCTGGAGCTCTGCTTCCCCAGAGCCCTGCCCCACTAGGGAAAAAGAGAGACAGGCTGGGAGTGTGGATCCACCTGTCAACGCCCATGTTCAGCGGGGAAGCAGTTACAGAAGCCAGACCTTCCACCTTCTGCACCCCACAGTGACCCTGGGTCCATACTCCCAGAGGGATAAAGAATATAGGAAAGCTATCAGGGGAGGGGATGGGATGCGGAGTTCTCGTGGTGGGAACTGTGTGGAGTTGTACCCCTCTGATGCTATGTTTTTTGCCATTGTTTCCTTTTAGTAAATAAATAAATAATAAAAAAATAAAGCAATGATGGAGACAGGGAGCGAGAGATGCCTGCAGCCCAGCTTCTATTCTTCTTCTGAAGCTTCCCCTCCGTATGGGGACATGGGGCTGGAACTCGGGACCTTGTGCATGGTAACCTGGGAGCTCTGTGGGTGTCCCTTGGGAATTTTTAACACCAATTAAATAATAGCATGTCTACATTCAGGATAACAAGATATGCTCAAAGACATTTCACCTGTTTATACTTTTTTTAACCTATGGGTGTGGGGCTGGTGAGACAGCATAATGGTTATCCAAGAAGAGGCAAAATGAATACAGACCACAACTTTCTTAGCTACTTATCTATCATTGGGCATCTGAGCTGCTTTTGAGTTTGGGATATTACAGATCATGCTGCTATGAACACGTGTGTACATGGGTCTCTTCAGATGGGTATATTTGCTTCCTTTGGATACATCTCCAAGAGAGGAAGTGATGGACTATAGAGCAGGCCCACTTCTAACGTTCTGAAAACTCTCCAGATTATTTTTCCATGGGGGCTGGACCCATATGACATCTGGCCCAGAATATAGTCAACAAATCTGTTTGTTACACATTTTTATTTATTCAATAATTTATTGGGTAGACAGAAAAACTGTGATGCAGAAGGGGAAAGTAGAGGGGGAGGGAGAAAGAGAGACACCTGCAGCACTACTTCACTGCTTGTGATGCTGCCTTCTTCAGGATGGACAAGAGGCTTGATCCACGGCTCTTCTGCAAGGTGACATTTGCATTCAGTCAAATATGCCACCACCATCTGGCCCTGACTCCTTTGTTTCCAGGAAAGAGCAAAGACCACTCTTCTAACTGCTCATGCCTGTCAAGTACCCAAATTTGATACCAAACTTCATGTACAAGACAGAGAGGACTGACAATTTTTATCATCTCAGACTGCTTTTCAGTTAAAAGTGTCTTCTCCCCTATGACTGGAAGAAGTCTAGGGAGATATCCTAAAATGTCTTGCGTCTTTCAGAGGACATTGGTCGGCAGGGACAGCGGCCGCAGTATCTCTGGTGAGGTGAATTGTATCCAGCACTGGAGCTGTCAGCCCCCCTCCTGTCCTGTCCTATGCAGCTGACACCCTGTGGACTGCAGAAATGAGGGCAGGCCATGGAGTCAGCTGTTCCTTGGTACTTCACTATCACCTAGCAGATGGGACGTGATAGCTGATGGCTTTGAAGGAAGGCATTCTTTCCTGACATTGGCAGGAATTTAGGGCAGTTTCTTTCTGGTTCATAAAGTTGTCCTTTATAAGCACAGCCATTCTGACTTCCAAGCCTTTTCTCAATTCTCCATACTCAAAGGAACGGAGCCTTGGCATAGATAACATGCCACATGCTACTTGGGTAGTAAGTGAAGAACATCTTTTATTTGAGAACTTTTTATAATAGATGTGATATATATATATTTTTAAAAGGTAACTCATTTTTTAAATTTTTTAATGTTTATTAATTGATTGGATAGAGACAGCCAGAAATTGAGAGGGAAGGGGGTGATAGAGAGGGAGAGAGACAGAGACCTGCAGCCCTGCTTCACCACTCGCAAAGCTTTCCCCCTGCAGGAGGGGACTGGGGGCTCAAACCCAGCTCCTTGCGCGCTGTAACATGTGAGCCCAGCCATGTGTGCCACCATCTGCCCCTGGATGTCCCATTGTTTCATTGATGCTTTGCCATGGATGATGTTTAGTGAGCATACAGAGACAGCCAGCAATTTTATGGAGAGACAGGGAGGTGTTGAGTAAGAGATAGGCCATACATTTTTTTTCACAACTGCAGTGGAAAAAAAATCATAATCGATTTTTTAAAACCTTTTTATTATCTGTATTTATTGGATAGAGATAGCTAGAAATTGATAGAAAGGGGTAGATAGAGAGGGAGAGGAAAAGAGAGACACCTGCAGCCCTGCTTCACCACTCGTGAAGCTTTCCCCCTGCAGGTGGGGACCAGGAGCTTGAACCTGGGGCTTTGCATATCGTAACCTGTGCACTCAACCAGGTGCACCACCACCCTTCATATTCGGCCCTTCATATTCGATGTGTAAAGTGCTAACTGTGCTTTTGATCTGACAGTACTCAATGAAACCCAGCGACTATCAGGAATCTCATTGAGTTGACTTAGATAATACAGGAAGGGGTCTGCAGAGAAGAATGACATAAATGCAAATATGAATATAGTCAGAAATGTTCTTAAAACATAACATAAATTTAAGGTGTAAGTATACTTAAAAAAAAAAAAAGAATTACTGGGAGTCGGGCAGTAGCGCAGCAGGTTAAGCGCAGGTGGTACGAAGCGCAAGGACCCGTTTAAGGATCCCGATTCGAGCCCCCAGCTCCCCACCTGCAGGGGAGTCGCTTCACAGTTGGTGAAGCAGGTCTGCAGGTGTCTGTCTTTCTCTCCCCCTCTCTGTCTTCCCCTCCTCTCTCCATTTCTCTCTGTCCTATCCAACAACAACGACAATAACAACAACAATAATAACAACAATAATATCCAATAACAACAACAATAATAACTACAGCAATAAAACAACATGGGCAACCAAAGGGAATAAATAAATATAAAAAAGAATTACTGAAGACTATCAGAAGGCGTGACTATGGAGTAAGGGGGGACTGTCCAGGCTTTCCTCAAAATCAACAAATATCTACAACTATTGACCTTAGGAAACCTCACCAACTCTAGCTGAGACATCAAGAAGCAGAAGCTTCCACGATGCCATCACTTACTTAACCCCTGTGAAATAAACAGCCGTTCTCTAAGATGACTACCCTGCTAGTCCATTTTGACTTATTCCTTAACATGCCTCTCCACTGTATTTAATCACATAAAAATCTCCCACACTTTTTCTCATTCCAATTCCGACAGACAAGCCTACTTCACCACTTCCCTAGCTTTGCTTCTTCGATAAGATGGAGCTTACTTCTGAAAAGCCCTGGTCCACTCCAGCTACTGTAGCTCTTTCTTAAACTGTGTTTCCAAATGTGCTGCCAAAGGTGGAGGTTCTTGTAAAGCTGATTTATTGAAGTTGTGCTTTCAGGTAAAGAGTGAGGAACAAGACGGAACAGAAGAGGAAAATAAATAAAGATGTGATTCTGGCTAGAGATTAACTTCATCATGTGGAGGGAGCTACAGAGTGTGAAAACCACCAGAGAATGTGTTCCTTCTCAAAGGGGATGAGAGTTTTGTACCTTATTGGCAGTAAGTCATTAGCTCATGGGAAGTGAGCTATGGCTCATGGGAAGTGAGTTGCTAAAAACTCTACTGGGGCTGGCTTCTTCCTCTGGCCTACAGCAACCTTCCTGAGAATTTTTCTGGAGAAATTCTTACTGTAGCTTGAGAGATCAGCCTCCAGTATTGTGTGAATTCTCAGAGTGCTGTGTATTCCCAATTAGTTTTTAGAGGCTTAGAGTTCTTAGAGGCTGTAGGAAGGGGAAAACCTTCGATAATACAATGGCTTATTAGTCTCCGAAGAGTCACAGATCTGTGAGATTCAAATTTCATGGGAGGAGAAACAATTAGGGGAAAATGCCTGAAAATCTCCTTAAAGGACTAATTACAAAATGATCTTGAGAAACACATCAATATAGAGCTTAATCTGTTTGTTCTCTGGAGTCCTAACCCACTTGTCATATCAATTAATTGTACAAATGTTCATCCATCACCCCGCCTTCTGTTCCCCTCGGTGCTCAGAACAGCAGTGTATGCTAGCCAGTAGGGTTCCCTATTTGCGGAATTCATACAGCGTAAGCAGTTACCATGGGACCTCCTTGCAGTGAAGTTTTCCCTTCATGCCTTCATTTCTACTTCATGTGTGTATGTCCAAAACTTTGTTCAAAGGTTAAAAATAACCAGAGCTGGTGAGTGATCTACCAATGTCAGTCATTCTATTCCACACCCTTGTCCTAAGAGAATGTCTTTCTTCCCTCCCTTGCTGCTGTTTCTCCCTCTGCCTCTGCCTCTGCCTCTGCCTCTGCCTCTCCGTCTCTCCCTCTGCCTCTGCCTCTCCGTCTCTCCCTCTGCCTCTGCCTCTCCCTCTGTCTCTCCCTCTGCCTCTGCCTCTGCCTCTCCCTCTGTCTCTGCCTCTCCCTCTGTCTCTCCCTCTGCCTCTGCCTCTGTCTCTGCCTCTGTCTCTGTCTCTCCCTCTGCCTCTGCCTCTGCCTCTGCCTCTCCCTCTGTCTCTGTCTCTGCCTCTGCCTCTGCCTCTGCTTCTCCCTCTGCCTCTGTCTCTGCCTCTCCCTCTGTCTCTGCCTCTCCCTCTGTCTCTCCCTCTGCCTCTCCCTCTGTCTCTGCCTCTGCCTCTGCTTCTCCCTCTGTCTCTGTCTCTGCCTCTCCCTCTCCCTCTCCCTCTGCCTCTCCCTCTGTCTCTGCCTCTGTCTCTGTCTCTGTCTCTGTCTCTGCCTCTGCCTCTCCCTCTGCCTCTGCTTCTCCCTCTGCCTCTGCCTCTGCCTCTGCCTATGCCTCTCCCTCTCCCTCTCCTTCTTCTTCTTATCTTTACTTATTTGATATAGACAGCCAGAAATTGACAGGAAAGGGGAGACAGAAAGAGAGACAGAGGGACACCTGCAGCTCTGCTTCACCACTCGCAAAGCTTTCCTCCTGCAAGTGGGAACTAGGAACTTGCATGCAGGTCCTTTGTGCACTGTAACATGTGCGCTCAACCAGCTGCACCACCACCTGCCCCTCCCTGCTTCTTTAATTGAGTAGACTAACTAAGATGACAGGCAGAGAGAGAAGAAGCATGGTCCTTCCTGCAAACCTGTCGTTCCTGTTCCAGTTAGTGTCACCTCTACCTGGGTATGTGACTGTTTTTCATACACTCCAAACTAGTTTCTGTTCTTTAGTTCTTGAATTTCTTACATTAAATTCTCTCTGTTAAAACAGTGGATGAGTTTTCTTCCTCAATAGATACTAGACTCAAAAACCTAACATTCTTTGATTTTACTTTATGAAAACTTGGGAAAGTAAGAGTGCCCACTTGGAGATTACTTAGAAGGAAAATGGATGAAAGGAGAGATAGGTAGAAAGTGAGCAGAATGATACTTTGAGGATGAATACGAGAGGATCCCACTCATGTGCAGAAGTTGAGAAATAAGAACAGAAGGGGAAACACAGAGCAGAACTTGGGCTGGGGTTGGTGGATTGCACCAAAGTCAAGACTTTGTGTGGGGAGGAGGTTTCAGGTCCTGGAACATGATGGCAGAGGAGGACATGTTTGGGGGACAGTGTTATATAAAACACTGAGAAATGTGACACATGCACCAAGTACTGTATTTTACTGTCAACTGTAAATCCTTACATGTAATCTCCCCAATAAGGAGAAAAAAAAAGATCTGAGCTAGGAACTATCTATAAATTTCGAAGCAGAGAGAGAGAGAGAGAGAGAGAGAGAGGAGCAATACACAGAAAAAAATATTACAGGAAAATAAAAAAAACCACCCTCAGTCAAGAAATACCAGAAACTAAGAGATTATCAGTAGAAAGGCAAGGAGGAATTCTGTCTGAAGGGGCTATGTAGATTTCAAACTTCATTTTCTAAACTGGGAAAGACTATATCTCTGAAGTGTTACATCACCAAGTTTTTATTTGATGTAATCTGTTACACCAGCTCTAGGAAGAAAATACAGTTTCCAAGGCATTCAAGCAGTTTTGTCTTCCTTATGCATGTGGTGTTAACATCTCTACAAATAAACCCTTCCTTTAATGTAAGGAACAGTGTTCACCTCTGCAGAAATGGCAGTGAAACTCATATTAAGCTTTGCCTGACTCCTGATTCTGAATGAATGAATGATTTATAACCATTATGACACTTCAATATAGACTTCACATCAGGCCATCAGACTTTCAGGGAATTCTTTCAGCATTTAGACTAAAAGTGCACGTTACTTTCTCACATTCCACAAAGAAGGACCATGTGACATTTATTCACATAACCTGACAGACATAAACTAGCCATTTCAGGCACTGAGACTGTGTATCTCCTCTCCGAGCGAATCATAATCAGTATGTCAGCTCTTGCCTCTTTCACTTTGTTATTTTCCCTTATGTAGCAAATACTTTTGGGAATTGTAAGGCCAAAGAAAAAAATTGACCTAAAAGTCAGAGAGTAACATATCCCCAGGATACTTTGCCATTGTTAAGAGCAACATTTTAGGAATCTTTTCTTTCCTTTCGACCAAACTTAAGATAACTATTACTTTTTGTTTTGCTTTTTGTCTTCAATTGTAGCAGGACCCTGAGATCGTTAAGAGGTCGGATTCCAGACCAGTTCTTCCTCAGTGTAAAGGCCTGGGCCTGGACTCGCTGGATAAAGACCTGGACTCACTCGTCTCCAGTATTTGTTACAAGTTGAATTGCTGAAGCAGGGCTCTGTGCACTCTCTGCTGACCCTATCTGAGCATCGGTGGCTGACCACGATGTGTGCAGAGACCATAGCAAACCGTCTTCATCCTGGAAAGTATTGGGGATGGTTTTCTTCTGGCTAGTGGTGTGGAGGTCAGCAAGATAGCACCCAGGATCATTAAGTCTACTTCTTGCCGTGCATGAGACCCAGATTCTAGCCTACCCACTTCCCTGACGGAGGCTTTACCATTGTCTTCCCCACCCTCCCTCTTTCTCTGAAAACATCAGCCCACAGTGGTAAAGCTCTGGAAATGATGCTCCCCCCCACCAAAAAAAAGTTAAGTTAGTTGAGGTCATGGGTGTGGTACGGAGTTAAACATTATAATCTTATAATCTTGTAACAAATATTAATTAAAACTAAAGATTATTTTTAGAAAATGTAGTAAACACATTCCAGGAGGGGTCTGATGGTGCAGCTGGTTGAGCACAGCCGTTATAATGTGCAAGGACCTGAGCTCAGGCCTGAACCACATACATGCAAGTTGGTTTCAACATGGCTCCACCCTTCAGCTGCTCCAGTGCTAATGGACCAAGTAGCCGTTGATTTAAAAAAAAAGATCACCATTGGGGCCAGGTGGTTGCACACATGGTTGAGCACACACATTATAGTGTGCAAGGACTTGAGTTCAAAGCCCGGTTCCCACCTGCAGGGGAGACTCTTCACTGGCAATGAAGCATTCCAGCAGGCATTTCTCTCTCTCTTTCTCTCTCCACCTTTTGATTTTTCCTTCCCTCTCTCAATTTCACTCTGTCTTATCAGATAAATAAATTAAAATAAAATTAAAAGAATATCACCTCTTCACTCCTCTGTTTGCCTCACCACGCTGGTTCTCCAAGAGTCCTGGAGAGGACGCCAATGTGTGCTGAGGGTTCACTTAACGTTCTTCTATTGCGCTGATTATCCTTCTGTGATGGGAACAGTACTGCTATATAGTAACTGAGCAAAAGAACTTCTGAAATAAAGTGAAAGGACTTCAGTTCAAATTCTGGCAATGTCACAATTATTATTAGCTGTACGTCCTCAAGCAACTCACAGAGTCGTCCGTCAAATCTGCTGATCTCATCTATAAGTGAAAATGATTACTATTTGGGATTATGTTTGAGGTTTAAAGAAATAATATATACAAAAGTGCTTAGGCTACTTTTGAAAATCTTCTTACTTTCAGTTTCTTTTTTATTGATTGATTGATTGACTCCCTTTTTGTTGCCCTTGTTGTTTTATTGCTGTAGTTACTGTTCTTGTTGTTATTGATGTCATCATTGCTGGATAGGACAGAGAGAAATGGAGGGAGGAGGGGAAGACAGAGTGGGGGAGAGAAAGACAGACACCTGCAGACCTGCTTCACCGCCTGTGAAGTGACTCCCCTGCAGGTGGAGAGCCGGGGGCTCGAACAAAGATCCTTACACAGGGCCTTGCGCTTTGCGCCATGTGCACTTAACCCGCTGCGCTACTGCCTGACTCCCTCATTTTCTTTTTATAAACTTTTTAACTTTATTTAATTTGATAGGGCAGAGAGATATTAAGAAAGAAGGTGGGGAGAGAGAGAGAGAGAGAGCTGCAGCACTGCTTCACCACTTATGAAGCTTTCCTCCTGCAAGTGGGGAATGGGGGCTTGAACTCAGATCTCTGCGTATGGTAACATGTGCACCTAACCAGGTATTCCCCTGCCCATAATCTTCTTAATATAAGTGAAAAATGGCACCTGTCTTCCTTTGCTCAAGAACTACTGGGTTATTTTTTGCTTAGAAAAGCAGAAAAAAATACATCATGACTTTTCCAACCAACCACCCAATAGAAGTAGTCCTGGGTTCAGACACAAGTTAGTTCCAGCACATGCTATGTTCCAGTGGGAATCTAACAATTGAATCTCAGGGCAAATGAAAACTCCAATTCTGTTCCGTTGATTATAGCACATACATATACATATGCGTATACATACACAAAGGCACTGTCAGTACACTGAAGATGAATGATCACTGAATGCACGGAGCAATGAAGAATTACAGTAGGTTGAACACCAGCTTTTAAAATGCACTGTTCCCATACAAAGCCAAATGTGAGGCGAAATTAAAAATAAAGATATTCAGTGAGAGTCATAGTCATTTTCTG